>NC_079533.1:954416-1104416 GCF_003711565.1 Takifugu flavidus
CTCGAACGTGAACCGCGTGCCTGCAGTCTGGCCCCATCATTGCGTCAGGACGCACATCCTCACGGGTTGTGGCTCTGTGTCCAAACACATCCAGCGCCCCTTTAACATGCCGATGGTGCGTTCAATGGTGGAGCGACTGCGCGCATGCATCTGATTGAATAAAAACTCCTGTGGAGTCTGAGGGTTGGTCAGTGGTGTCAACAACCAGAGCATATCCTCGATCCCCTAATAAAATAAATCAAGATAAAATCAAATAAAAAGACAGTTTTGGCATGGTTTCCAATTTGGTTGATTAATGTTAAGTCATTGGCACATTTACGTAATTTTAAAAATCTCCGTAAATCACCAAAAATAGGAAATAAACAAATAAATCAATAAAATGACAGAATTATCATTGTAATATTGAATTTTATTGAACTGCACAAGAGAAGAAAACACAACCATGCCAACATGTCGGCACTGAAATGTGCGCAAGAGTACTCCTGAGTGTTCGTAGGATGTTCTTACCTACGAATAAATCCAGGATAAGAAGAAATTGGTGAATGCCACAATCTTCGTAAAATGTTCGTAAATGGGACTTAAGAACAAATTTGTTCGTAAGAAGAACGCTTCGTGAATCTGGCCCAAGTTCTTTCCTGCCTTCTTTCTCCTTCTTTCTAACATTTTCTGTGCTTTGTATTTTAGCCAGTGTTTGTGCCATTAGTTTGGCACTTGTCCTCTATAATAAAGGTCCCTTCATATTCCTGGAGCTCCATATTCTTTCCTGTTACCTGACATTCTGGATCATTCCCCACTCTTTCTAATGGTGAATTCATACCAAGAATAGTAACTTCTCCAGTATTCTCTTTTGTTCTTCTAATTTCTCTGCTCACTATTGCTTGTTGTTCCTATCATTTATTCTGGTTTTGAGCTTTTCCTGCCTCAGTGCATTCATTTGTCCACCATGGTCCTATTTTCCAGACTCTTGCCTGTTTGCTATCAGACTTCTATTCTTTCATCGGAGTACGTACATTAAGGTACGCATGGGCTGCTCAAGTACTGGTGTCCCTTCTTCCTGACACCAAACATCTGACTAAAAACCTTTATTTTCACAGTTTTTATAACTCCCTGTGGGTGTGTGCGTAGTGTTACAGCCCCCCCGCCCCAGGGAGCCCGTCACTAGGAGGACTGGGGAACCCTCATCTGTACCCTATAGGTAACTGGTTAAAATCCCCCCTCCTGCATGTTCACAGATTGTCATATATGTTCTCGGTTAGAACCGAGCACACGCTCGCGCTCTGGATTAGCATCTTGACTGTTTGACAGACAGCAGCGGGGTCATTTCAGTCAAATGGAGGGGGGGGGGGGGGGGGGGGTTCTGTTGATGAGAGAAGTCCACAATGGGATTATTTTAACAACATTGAAATTTCACATTGTGCAACATTTTATTTGCTCTTCATGACAAACATTGAAAGTGTCCTGGATAGAGTGATGGTGCAGGTTAGACCCCAGGATCTGATCTTCAATTGGAGCTGACATGGGAGAATGCCAGGCAACATGCTTCTCTCACTCTCATGACAAAGCCATCACAACGATGTTTCAGTCTATGTTGGATCAAGCCAACGCAGCTGTCAGAGCTGGTGAGGAGCTAAAACTTGTGATGCAGGTGGTGTGTAACAACACAAGAAAGTTAAAGACCACGGTGAATGAAAAAAATCCCTCTTTCTGGATGTGTCTGACGAGAGCGATGATCAATGATCCAGCAGACAACCTAAAAGAACCCAGAAAGAGCACCCATTGTGCCAGCCAGGAGCTCAACCTCTCAGCGTTCCTGAGGTAGGCCAGGTTCTTGTGGTCCGTCCAGATCATGAATGGTTGAGCCAAACCCTCCAGCAGTGGGCCAGATTCACCAATATGTTCTTAAGAATCTTCTAGATTCTTTCTAAGTTGTTCTTAAGAAGTTCTTAAGAAAACCCTACGTCGGATTCATCAACGCGTTCGTAAGCCCCAGAATTGTTCGCAGCTGTGTTCTTAGATTGATGAATGCCATCTGTTCGTAAGTTGAAAGCGCGTGCCAGGTGAGTCTAATTAACATACGATTAGCATAAGTCACCGCCCACTAATGCCCATAAAAGGAAATGCAGCAGGACCCTGTAGACGGAGCAGAAAGCAGCCAAATGCCAAAGCGAAATGCCCAAAGCCAAATGCCCAAAGCCAAATGCCCAAAGCGAAATGCCCAAAGCCAAATGCCCAAAGCCAAATGCCCAAAGCCAAATGCCCAAAGCCAAATGCCCAAAGCTTGCCTCTCCACGCCTGATTTCTGACGCCGTGTTGAACAATCAAGAAAGGATGGCTAATGTAACAGGGACATATAATATTGTATTATAATTACACAAAATTGTTCTTTTTGTTTACTATTGTTGAACATACCTGGTGTTTGTTTTACTTGTGCTGTCTTGGTCCTCCAGTCACTTCTTCTGTATTTTAATTCTTCTTCGTATGTTCCCCTTGGTGCACCTGTATAAATTCGAGGGTTGCGACTCCCTCTTCCCTTTTGCAATTCTCGTGTTGGGAAGAGGTCAGTCATCTTTTGTAATCCCCTGTTTTAAGTGTCTTTTTGTTATTATTTTGTCTTAATTGGTCACTCTTATAACACTACAGTTCTAGTCAAGTTTATATTGAGCTCTGATGTTGCTCCGATGTAGTGTTTTATTGATGTGAACAGGTGCGATGGTGCTAACTCCATGTTGTCTTCTCTGTAGTTTGGGCTGGATCAGCAAATAATGGCACATGTTAATTTTGCTGTTTTATTTTGACCAGATTAAACGGAGAGTGCCTCCAAAAGTTCAACTGTGTGCCGTGGCTACTCTACGCACCACAACCACAAAAATAACACAACGCAGACATACACTGGTCACACTAACACGCTTGATAAAATTGCCTCAACCCTGATGACTATAGCCAACACGCTTAAAGAAATCAACGAGAATGTAAAAAAAAAGAAGATGTAAAAAAAATATAACGTGTAAAAGCTGTGCTCGGATTGTGACAATAATGCATTTTATTCACAAACGGGCAATTAATCGCGCTCGAACGTGAACCGCGTGCCTGCAGTCTGGCCCCATCATTGCGTCAGGACGCACATCCTCAAGGGGTTGTGGCTCTGTCCAAACACATCCAGCGCCCCTTTAACATGCCGATGGTGCGTTCAATGGTGGATGGAGACGACCGCGCGCATGCATCTGATTGAATAAAACTCCTGTGGAGTCTGAGGGTTGGTCAGTGGTGGTCAGTGGTGTCAACAACCAGGGCATATCCTCGATCCCTAATAAAATAAATCAAGATAAAATCAAATAAAAAGACAGTTTTGGCATGGTTTCCAATTTGGTTGATTAATGTTAAGTCATTGGCACATTTACGTAATTTTAAAATTATCCGTAAATCACCAAAAATAGGAAATAAAACAAATAAATAAATAAATATGACATACTTATCATTGTAATATTGAATTTATTGAACTGCACAAGAGAAGAAAACACAACCATGCCAACATGTCGGCACTGAAATGTGCGCAAGAGTACTCCTGAGTGTTCGTAGGATTTGTTCTTACCTACGAATAAATCCAGGATAAGAAGAAATTGGTGAATGCCACAATCTTCGTAAACTGTTCGTAAATGGGACTTAAGAACAAATTTGTTCGTAAGAACGCTTCGTGAATCTGGCCCATGTTTACCTCAAGATGGAACACAGCGGACCGAAGGGCATTACCAGACATTCAGAGTGCCCCAACAGGGTGTTGAAAGCAGTCTTCCACTCATCGCCTTGATGAATCCAGACCAGGCGGTGAGCATTCTGAAGATCGAGACTGGAAATGATCCAGGCTCGATGGAGTCGCGAAGGGCTAAAGGGTGAAGGCTCATTTTTGGACGTGATATAACTGAGGCCTCGGTAGTCAATGCGGGGGCAGATAGAGTAAATCTTCTTTTGGATGAAGAAGACACCTGCCCCCAAGGGGTGTGAAGATGAGCGAATCACAGAGCTGCCAGTGAGTCTCCAGCGTACTTCTGCACGGCCTCCTGCTCCAGTCGAGATAGGCACTAGAGCCCCAGGAAGCAGGTTGTAGGGTCGGTGGGGGGTTGAGAGACTGTTTGCTGAACACCTCTCCAAGGTCATGGTATTGAGCATGGAGGCATGGCAATGTCAGGTTTTATGCTAATAATGTTATTGCCATGCCTACCAAAATACCATTTACAACATGTGATGTCAGTACTTCTCGAGCTGATGATTCATATGTCCATGTAAGCATTTCATAGCTATTTAATGCCACGTCTCTAAAAAAGAAAAGAAAGCCTGCCAGCTGTCTTGTCATTTACTAGATCATTTATCTTCTCCAGACATAAGGAGTAAGGGTGCTGTACTATGATGGCATGCTGCTCCAATGGGTGGCCGCAGTCAAGCTAGCGATGTGTTGTGCTGTGCAATTTGCAGCGATTTTTGATTGTGTTGTGGGACGTCCAGGGCGTTTTTCTTAATGTGTTGCAATGTGTGAATCGCAGCGCCCTGGCTTCTCAGGGCCACAGAAAGGTCTCGTGAGGTACAATATATACAATAAAACTCTTTTAAATAGTGCCCTTACACACAAAGAGCAAGCATTTTGCCTTGCCTTACATGTTTTATACAGCTGATAAATATGCTTTGATGACCTTTGTCATCAAAGCTTCTGACATCATGAATAGTATAGTTTGGACCATTTATTATTATTATTATCATTATTGTTTATTATTTCTACTGGAAAGAAAATGCAAGCCCAAGAAAGCAAGATTTTAGTCATTCCTAATGTTTTCCCTGCTAAACTTTGGCACGTGGTAAACAATCCAGACATTCCTGCCATTGTATGGGACAGCCGAGGTGAGAATATCATCATAGACAAAGACCTCATTGAGAAGCAGGTCCTGTCTCCCAGCGACAGCTCCTTGAAAAGCTGCCACACCTTCAGACCCATCGCTTTTTTAAGTTTTATCCGTCAGCTTTATGCGTACGGCTTCAAAAAGGATCCATATCCACCCACAGTTCAGCCAAACAGCTATCAGTTCTTCCACCCTAACTTCAAGAAAAATAATCCGGAACTTCTTTCACTGATGATTCGAAGCGCTCCGAAGTATAAGCGAGTGCAACGGGACGATCTCACAGCTAAAACTCTGCCTGAAAAGAAGAATGAAAATAAAGACGTGTGCGTCCAGTGTGATGATGGTGAAGAAGCTTTGCGCGAAGGTCAGCGTCAGTGTTGAAACTATGTCTACATGCTGTACTTAAAGATTTTTCTCTTCACAGAACTTTTGACCGAAGTCCGTAATCAAGCGTACTTGGTCCTGTTTTGAGAGCCAGTTTTAAGATCTGATGTCTTTGCTGATTCTGCAGAAATCTCACTTCAGCAGCCAGTCAAACCCATCCGCACCGTGATACCGGTCTTTGAAGCTGCCCTGGAGCCACATGTCAAATGGATCAACAAAGGAGCGGGTCCGCCTAGAGGCTACAATAGACCCCAAGTACCTCAAGCAAACTATTCTACAAGCTTAGTCCCATATTCAACTTCTAGGCGATATCCCATCCTGAACACAGGAGTTCCTAATATGGTCTACGGTCCTGGCCACTTTGTCCCAGGTGAGCACCAAGTTTGCCTTCCTGTCTGCATACTTGGGTACATTTGTTGTATCATCAGTGGTCTTTTTGGACCTGAAAGTCCCGACAGCTGATATGATGTTTTTCTGTATGATAGCTACATTTTAGATCTCAAACTGAGCTTTACTACATGCATTTTTCTTCTCCTTTAAGCTCTTTGTTGGTACCGGCAGCATCCCATGGCTCCAAGTTTCTTCGGTTTTTACCAGGTTGGTGAATTTGATGGTTCATCACAGCCTCTATGTATATAGACAGGTCCATAAATAAAGGGACCTCCACACAATTCTCATCCTTTTGCCTCTTAAAACCACCATGATGGATCCAAAATGAAAGAAGCACAACGTGCTTTAACTGCTCCCCGCTAATTTGATGGGACTCTCATCCAAGCCAGGGGTAGCAAACACAACAGTTTAGACAAGTGCCTCCCACTTCTAAAGGGCCCAACGTGATGGGACGTTTGCCTCTAAAGCTTTCCTGGACAGATGAGTTCCAATCAACAACTAAACAAGTCATCGGTCTGGAGTTGGCTCACCACAAGATGGAAATGAGCCTCAAAAAGAGGAGGACCAGATCAAAGTCTCCCAAACATCTAAAAAAGACTTCACAGTTGTGGAGCAACATGCTGTGGACAGATGAGACCCAGGCTGGTGTCATGCGTGGGCCTGCATGGCTGCCAATGGAACCCCCTCCCTCCCATTTATTGAGGATGTGACTCCTGAGAACAGCAGCAGGAGGAATTCTCAAGTGTTCCAAGCATCAGGATCTGCTCAGATTCAGCCTTCAGAACCAACTGGATGGTCAAGCTTTGAAGGCAAAGTAGCAGAATGTTACGTCAGGGCCACCTGAGCAGAATCTGATGGAGCATAAACTCCGTCCATCACTTTGGGAGGCACATGTCTAAACTGTGGTCTTTGCTCCACCTGGTTTGGATGAGAGTCCCCTCAAATTAAAGGTGAGAAGATGAGAACTGCGTCGATGTCCCTATATTTATGGACCTGACTGGTATCCATGTGTGTTTGGTTTTTCTGGTCTCCAGATGGGATGTCCAAGCAGCACAGCTCAGGTTCCACCCATGCACCGCGTAGAGGCAGCTTCTCCATTGGCACAGAAGATCTTGGATCCTTCCAAAGAGTGCCTGCCAAAGAGCTGTGTTGAGAGTCTGTCCAGTTCAGGCTCACATCTCTCTTTCAACAGCAATGACAGCTCAACCTCAACCGTCAGTGCTCATAACAGTCCTGCTCCTGAAGGTGGAGACCAACCCAGAGCTCAGCCTCTCTGCTGAGCCAGCATACGGCAGCAACCTGACCTGGACCTGCTGCCGCAGAAGCTTCTGAAGAGACAAGCTTCTCTTTCGGTTTCAGGAGGGAAGTTAGGGTGAGGAGACAAAGACCCAGAAAAAAGAAAGAAGAAAAGAAATAAAAAAACAAGAAGCATAAGACAGAAAAGAAGAAAAAAAGAATCCGAGAAAAGGAAAGAAAAAGAGAAAGAGGGAGAAAGAAAAGAAGAGAAGAAAAAGAAGAGGAGAGAAGAAGAAAAGAAGAAAAAAAAGAGCAGAGAAGAGAAGAAGAAAAGGAAAAGAAGGGAAGGGAGAAGAAAGAGAGGAGAAGAGAAAAGAAGAAAAGAAGAAGAAGAAAAAGCAAAGAAAAGACGAGAAAGAGAACGAAGCAGGAGAGAAGAAAAAAAGACAGACAAAGAAGAAGGAAAAAAGACAGAAAAGAAGAGAAGGAAAAAAGAAAAGAAGAAGAAGACGAAAAAAAAGAAAAGCCCCCTCTCCCCCCCCTCCTCTCCTCTCCCCCCCCCCCCTCTCCTCTCCCTCCCTCCCTCTCTCCCCTCCCCTCCTCTCTCCACATCAGGTGTATCAGTCGTTAGTAAATGTATTAATTCCCCTAATACACGTTTCTGGAGAATGTGACCAGCCTCATTGACTCCATCCATTTTCTCTCTTCTTTTCTTCTCCGGGTTTCTCGTTCCCTGGCAGATGTTTCAGGGGTGTTTTTCATTGGTGCTAATCCTCAAAACTCATGGCCATCCCTGAATGATTTACAGATGATAAACAGCTCGGTATGACCCCAGGTCAGACTTCAGGGCAGGGTGATCTCATCGGTGTGTGAACTGTGTGTGTGCTACACGAACATAGGGGGCGCTGCAGAGTCAGCAAAGCGCGTAAGACTGAGGCACAAAGTTCTCAGGCTACTGACGTTTTCCTAATCCAAGCAGGATAAAGCTAATGGCTACCCCTGTATCTAAAGATGAACCCATGTCAACTCATTAACATGCCAATATTCTAATATTAATATCAAAATGACCGGTAATAAGAGCAGCCCTGGTGACAGCAGAATGTATCATTCACAGGTGCCCGGGGAATTTTCTAACCGTATCTATTCCTCTAGTTTACATTAATCACTAGGTTATTATTTACAGTCTGTAAATCATTTTTGTCCTGTCAGACATTGTTTGCAGCAATGTTTTTCTGTCTTGGTCTTTGCCTGCCTGTCGTGCCGGGTCCTGCCCGCTAGGGGAAGCCACCGGCTGGGTTTTCAAAACGCAGCCGCACTCTCGGCACCTCAGTGTGGCCTTCAAGTACAACTCGGAAGTTTCCCAGTCTTCCGCTCTGCGCCGTCTGGATTCTCCGACCCGCCGTGAAGGCAGCCGGACAGCGAGCAGGTAGACCGTCAATGAGGACTCTGGGGAGGCAGAGTACCAGACAGTCCGGGTCAGGGGACTCGTTGGGACCCTGTTGTAACGGCGTCTCGCCTCTTCAGCGACTTGGAGCCGTGGCCAGGATCAGACAGGCCCCCCCTCGGGTTGGATTCGCAGCTGGTCGCCTGTCGGGTCCTGCTTTCAGACGCCTCGGCGCAGTTTTCTGGAGGTCCGACTCTCCTTTGGCGCAGCGGCGTTCAGGGAGAAGCTCCTAGTTATCTTATGGGAATGGAGAAAAAAGCCAGCGGAAGTTCGGCACAGCTCTGTTTGGGGACCAAGTTCAATTAGAATCGAAGCGCGACGCTGGCCCCGTCGCTGTGGTTAATCATTAGATCCAGCGGATCCACCGCCGCACGGGATCCAGCCAGTCCTCCGAGGAGTCTTTTTTCGCAACTCCTTGGCCGTGAGCTCGTTCCCCAACTTGGTGGCGCGCCAGTCCTCCAGCATGCTCTCTAACTTTCCGTCGGCAAACTGCAAGCCAGACTTTGAAGTTCACGACGCGGCGCTGGACGTTTTTGGATTAATCCCGCAAATGTGGCGCCCGTAGGATGTGCGTGACGAGCCGTGTTCGGTGGCAACATGTGATGGTAAGGTGCAGCGACTGGCCTGGGCTGGAACCTTAGTGCGACGGGGAAGCTGCTGCTGCTGCTGCTGCCGGTGCCGGGACCTGCCCTTGCGGATCACAGCAGCTCGGCCCGACCAGAACCCTCCTGTCGGGACGGGGGTCGGTCCACGGAGACCAAGCGCCAAAGCCCGACACGCACCCAGGCGGATCTTTTTTGGATCCGAGGACAGTTTTGTTCGGCGCTGCGCTGCGCTTCATGTGCGCAGCGACGCGCACGGCCGTGCGTCTGTTTGAGTAACGTGCTGAATGGAAGTTTCGGAACTTTACGCGTGAGTTGCTATGGACGCCCCGAGCTTTCGAGCTTGTATTCCTGTCCCATCTGTCGTGTAGGGCGGAAGAGGAGAAGCCGGACACATAAAGACGGAGCCTCCCTCCCTACGGTCCCGCCGCGGTGCTTGCCTGCTTTAGAGTCCACCATGTGCGGCCGGGCACCGCCGCTGCAGCCGAGGCCATGAGCGCCCATCCCCGCTGCTTGGCCGCGCTCTGGCCGTGGCTGCTCATGGCGGCCCTGCAGGTGGTGCTGGGCCAGCCGGGCCCGGAGTCCGAGCGGCAGGCCCACCGAGCCGTCATCAAGGTGACACTGCTGAATCACAATCTGTCGGGGAAGCCCATCATCCTGGAAGGGGTGTTCGTGGGAGGAAGCGCTGGGCAAGCAGAGGGGAAACTCATGCAGGTAAGGTGTCTCCATGGCTCGGTATCGGTAGCTGCTAGCTTCACCTGGGCCACGAGCAGACGTGCTGTGTCCTCCTTCTGACTCCTGTCTGGAGCCCAATGGGATCAAACACACACACACACACACACACACACACACACACACACACACACACACACACACACACACACACACACACACACCTAAGGAGCTTCTTCCCTAGATGGCTCCATCAGGAGTTGTGGAATATTTGAGCTGCACATCAGTTGGGGATGAACCTCCACCTCACTCAGCTTTCAGGCCTTTCTCAGTTATTTTCTTAGTTGTTTTCTCAGTTGTTTTCTCAGTTATTTTCTCAGTTATTTTCTCAGTTGTTTTCTCAGTTGTTTTCTCAGTTTTTCTCAGTTGTTTTCTCAGTTGTTTTCTCAGTTATTTTCTCAGTTGTTTTCTCAGTTGTTTTCTCAGTTGTTTTCTCAGTTGTTTTCTCAGTTATTTTCTCAGTTGTTTTCTCAGTTGTTTTCTCAGTTATTTTCTCAGTTGTTTTCTCAGTTGTTTTCTCAGTTGTTTTCTCAGTTGTTTTCTGTTGTTTTCTCAGTTGTTTTCTCAGTTGTTTTCTCAGTTATTTTCTCAGTTATTTTCTCAGTTATTTTTGGAAGCTTCCTTTTCTGACACACGGCGTAATAAACTGATACTGTTGAACACTTTTGCAACGTTTAGACATGTTTATGAAACCGTAGCTGGGGTTCAGGGCTGGACGAAGGCTCCTGGAGCATGAAGACCCCGGAGGCACGGCAGAGTCGTACCTTCCTCCGAGGGGCGGCACCAGCAGAACTCTGGTCCTGGACCAAACGTCTGTTGTGACCTCCTGCTTTGAATCCATGCTTATTCTCCTCTCTTCCAAAGGGATTGGTCTCTTGTCTAGATGTTGTTGCTGACTTGGCCTGAGCTGCCCTGCTGGTAACAGGATGATTGATCAGGAACAGGAACTTAGCTGAGACCAGCAGGGATTTGATGAAGATGCATCGGTGATCTTTCTGGTTCCTTGAGAAGCGTCAAGACCTAATTTGGTGGGACTCTCTCCTCTCAGGCTCTTTTCACTTTGAAAGAGGAGGTTGTGCCGTGCAGGCCTGTTCCAACAGGTCCTCGCTGCTTCTGCACGTTTTACGTCCTGGCTTATATTCTACGCCGTGCACGGTGCACGTGACGCTCTACCATGGCTTCTGAGTTAAGGTCTCCAGATGACCTCAGAGATAGCCTGGAGGAAGGGATTTCTGATCACTCTTCTTCCACAGAGTCAATTGACTGTCTGTAGTAACGAACTAAGGACCTTTCAGAGCCAGACTGGCACTAGATGTTCCAGTGGGGGGGTTAATCCACAGCTAATGTCCAGGAGCTCTCGACAGTGTGTGAACCGTTGAGGGAAGGACTTGGACTGAAGCAGAAGCTATCATTAGAACCCCCCGGTGTCCTTCCCTTCATGCTCTCCTGTGGTGACCCTTGACGGCTCTTGAAGGCCATCAGTTCCAATAAGAGCTGGTCAGGCTGAGGAGCAGCGAACCCTGCACCACTTCACATTCCTTCGCCTCCTTCCCATTGTCCCTCGGCCGCTCCGTATCTCCGCCGTCCCGCCACACACTGGGGCTGGTATCAACATGTTTCCCCAAAAGGCTCAGCACAGTTGCTTGGGATCATGGGAGGGGTGTGTGTGTGTGTGTGTGTGTGTGTGTGGGGGGGGGGGGGGTGCTGAGGGAGAACATCAAAGTGTGTCCAGTTCTCAACATGAGCTGGGCTGATTAAAAAACACAGACTGTTTACACTGCACTTCCCACATGGGCCCGTGCCCCCCCCCTGCTAGATTTCCTGCCCAAACTTCCTATCTCCTCAGGAGATAACAGGCTGGCCTCCACTCCTCAGGGCTTCTCCACAGTATTGCTGCTGCTGCTGCTGCTGCTGTAGCTGCTGCTGCTGCTGCTCCTGTAGCTGCTGCTGCTGCTGCTGCTGTAGCTGCTGCTGCTGTAGCTGCTGCTACTGCTGCTGCTGTAGCTGCTGCTGCTGCTGTAGCTGCTGCTGCTGCTGTAGCTGCTGCTGCTGTAGCTGCTGCTGTAGCTGCTGTGCTGCTGCTGCTGCTGTAGCTGCTGCTGCTGTAGCTGCTGCTGTAGCTGCTGCTGCTGCTGTAGCTGCTGCTACTGCTGCTGCTGTAGCTGCTGCTGCTGCTGTAGCTGCTGCTGCTGCTGTAGCTGCTGCTGCTGCTGCTGCTGTAGCTGCTGCTGCTGCTGTAGCTGCTGCTGCTGCTGTAGCTGCTGCTGCTGTAGCTGCTGCTGTAGCTGCTGCTGCTGCTGCTGCTGCTGTAGCTGTGCTGCTGTAGCTGATGCTATGCTGCTGTAGCTGCTATGCTGCTGTAGCTGCTGCTGCTGCTGCTGTAGCTGCAGCTGCTGCTGTAGCTGCTGCTGCTGTAGCTGCTGCTGCTGCTGTAGCTGCTGCTGCTGTAGCTGCTGTAGCTGCTGCTGCTGTAGCTGCTGTTGCTGCTGCTGCTGTAGCTGCTGCTGCTGCTGTAGCTGCTGCTGCTGCTGCTGCTGTAGCTGCTGTAGCTGCTGCTGTAGCTGCTGCTGTAGCTGCTGCTGCTGCTGTAGCTGCTGCTGCTGTAGCTGCTGCTGCTGTTGCTGCTGCTTGTAGCTGCTGCTGTAGCTGCTGTAGCTGCTGCTGTAGCTGCTGCTGTAGCTGCTGCTGTAGCTGCTGTAGCTGCTGCTGTAGCTGCTGCTGCTGTAGCTGCTGCTGTTGTAGCTGCTGCTGCTGTAGCTGCTGCTGCTGCTGCTTGCTGCTGTAGCTGCTGCTGCTGTAGCTGCTGCTGCTGTAGCTGCTGCTGCTGTAGCTGCTGCTGCTGTAGCTGTTGCTGCTGCTGCTGTAGCTGCTGCTGCTGTAGCTGCTGCTGCTGTAGCTGTGCTGCTGCTGCTCTGCTGCTGTAGCTGCTGCTGTAGCTGCTGTGCTGTGTTGCTGCTGCTGCTGTAGCTGCTGCTGCTGTAGCTGCTGCTGCTGTAGCTGCTGCTGTAGCTGCTGCTGCTGTAGCAGCTGCTGTAGCTGTTACTGCTGCTGCTGCTGTAGCTGCTGCTGCTGTAGCAGCTGCTGTTGCTGCTGCTGCTGTAGCTGCTGCTGCTGTAGCTGCTGCTGCTGTAGCTGCTGCTGTTGTAGCAGCTGCTGTAGCTGCTGCTGTAGCTGCTGCTGCTGCTAACGCACTGTGTGCATGTGTCTGTTTGCTTTTCCAGAACTCTTGATGTTAATGTTTGTAGAAAAGTCACCTGGAATCAGTTCAAATGAATCTTGGTGGAATATTTATGTAATTCCACCTTCACATTAGCGTGTACAGCAGGTAACATATTCGTAATTATTGTGGAGGGTTTAATCACCACCAAACTATTTCCATCTCCTCTGAGCGAGCGTGTGGACAGGTGGGGGAGGGGTGCTCCTGTGTCCCCTCCTGCAGGAAGGTGGAGGAACACAGGTGTTTTACCTGCTTCCCCTTCTGTTGGCGCTGTTTGTGTTCCTCGATAATAAAGATCACTCTGGAGCACACTGGATTCTCTGGGAGGCAGATCAATCACTCTGGAACACACTGGATTCTCTGGGAGGCAGATCAATCACTCTGGAACACACTGGATTCTCTGGGAGGCAGATCAATCACTCTGGAGCACAGTGGATTCTCTGGGAGGCAGATCAATCACTCTGGAGCACACTGGATTCTCTGGGAGGCAGATCAATCCCTCTGGAACACACTGGATTCTCTGGGAGGCAGATCAATCCCTCTGGAACACAGGTGTGGCTGGCATCAGGTGCTTCTCGGAGCTGTGGTGGCTCAGCCTTCACTCCAGCAGGGTCTGGAGTCGCTGCAGCATACCAGGCCTGCCAGAATAAGCCACCTTGTTGTGTTAAAGATAATGGCTGCAACCCAATCCCAGCCCGGTCAGGGCTGACATCATGGCCGTGGGCTCTGATTTCAGCCCGGTCCAGTCGCAGGGAGCAGCCGTGCAGCTGCACGCTGGGAAGAGAGAGCAAAGAGCTGCTTTTATTAAGAGCGTTTCCTCTGTGCCAGAGTGAAATGAAACGTTGTTTTCTCCATTAACGCTGTGTTGAAAGCAGGAATTACCGTGGAGGGGGCGCTATGGCTGTCTAATTAGGGTCAGCTTTTAAAGCTGTGTTATTTTGGATTCCTCTGTAATTACGGCCATGAGTGTTCGAGCCTCCTGTATCAACCCATCATTTACACAGAATCCTGCCTTTAGAAAGCAGCTGTTGCTCCCAACGTGCACGTTAGACCCCGGTACCTGCAGCAGTCGCCTGTCCCCACGTGCCCTTTAGCCCCCGCCATCACTGGCACACGCACAAGCCGCTTTAAGCTCAGCTTCCCTCTGCTTTCCCGCTCTTTTCTTTGATCTGCCGCCGTTCTGGTCGGAAGGGGAAGACTTTCTGCCCGCTGCAGAGGTGATTCACATTCACTCCCACAGATCTGCTCCCACACGCTCAGATTTCCATATGGCCCTCAGCGACCCCCCCGTTGCATTTAGGGGAGGGGCAGGAGCGACAGGTAGAGGAAACACTGGCCACTCCCCCAGGCGTCACCTATCTGCTCCCTTCTACAGTGATTCCACCTTTGTTGTTGGGAGCCAGGCCCCGCCAGGCCCCCCAGGCCCCCCAGACCCGCCAGGCCAGGGACTGCAGCTCCCCAGCCTCTCTCACACGGTCTAGACGCCGTCCCACATTCTCTGCCCCCCCCCCCACTTGCACATGGTGGGGTCCTAGTTCTGGACGGCGCTTCCTCTGCTGAGATCAAAGCCTGCAGCTCGGTGAGATGAAAGAGTGATGTCGTCTCTCCCTCCTCTTAAGATGTTGCATTTACAAAGTCAACTGAACTGTTTACTTTGTGTCGCCTTGCATCTTTTAGAAGGGAGGAGTGTGTCACCGCTGATAACAAAAGAACACACACACACACACACATGTGTGTGTCTATATGAGTGTTGGCACAAATGCTGCTTTCCCTTTGATGTCTGTATTCTTGGCAATAAAGCCAGGGCGGGGCGACGGTGCGTTCAGGGCCCCGAGCACATATGTGAAGCGTTGGCTGGCTGATCTCTGGCTCTTCCTGGACTCGCCGGTGCTGTGGGTCACCTGTGGAAGCTCCAGCTGTCCTGGTAGTTCCCCCCGCAGGTGCAAATGTTCCTATAAAGCTGTGTCCGTGTTGCCCACCTGCCCCGCTCGCACCGGTGTGACCGGGCGACATACAAACCCCGGACCATGGCAGCGAAGCTCCCTGGGTGATGGCGCTACACAGGTGTGCATCTACGGTTGCTCGGCAACAGGGCCAACTGGCCTCTCTGTGGTGGGTAATAAAGGTGAACCGGCCCTTTGGAACATCTTGGTGTGGCGTCGCCTCAGGTTGGAAGAAGTAGACCCTTCTCTTCCAGATGTTTGAGGCAGAAATGGGATTTTCCAGTGAGCAGGAAGTGAGCGGGCATCTGTTGATCCGTCCTCAGATTTATGTCCTTTCTGTCGGTTCCTGCCTTCCCAAACTCACTGGGGCACGGTTCTTGGGAGCTTGACACCAGAGCCTGTCCAGACCTGCTCTCCACTTGATCTTAATGACTTGAGATCTCATTTAAGCAAGTGCTCCTGTTAGCCAGGTGAGGCTCCTCCCGCCCAAGGTAACCCTCGCCTCAGACTTCCTGTCCTCTCCTGGAGCCGCCCCGTCTTCTTCAGACTGCCTGGAACTCGCTGGTAGCTTCAACGCGTCGTCCCACCGCTGTGGCGCTTCCTAGCGTGGCTAGCGTGGCTAGCGTGGCTCCATCATGTCTTGTTTTGGGCTCCTGGCAGCAGCACAACTGCAGTTATTTGCTTTCATATTTCAAATGAAATGCACATTTGCTACTTTTCTGCTTGAGCGGTCGGGTCATTGATCATAGATGAGATTCCAACGCGTGTGTGTGTGCGTGTGTGTGTGTGGAGCTCCCATACTGAGATCATTTACCAAACTCTATTAAGCAGGATCAAAGTGTCTCAGATCTTTCAGTGCTGCCTGACTACAAAAGCCATATTGTGAGCTGAGATCCTGGAAGATAACGCTGCTGACAAAAATGCTTTATGTCTTCACGAGTCACATGGTCCCGTCCAGCCAGTCACCAGCATGTCCCCTTTCTGACCTTTCCTTTCTTCCTGCCTCTTTCTTCTCAGACAGTCATGCTAGTTTGACTCTATCCTCCATCACTGTCTCCTGCTTTACAGAGCAAAATCAGCCTGAAGCTGCCTGTAGATGAGGAGGGGACAATGTCCCAGGACACACACACACACACACACGCACACGCACACACGCACACGCACACACACACACACGCAGGTTAATTATTGACGGTGGAAGCAGCAAACATTGTCCACCAACAGGATCAGAAGTGTTCAGGTTCAGAGGGGTGGAACTACTACGGAGCCTCTCACTTGTCACTTTTATTTGAGATCGTTGTGTTTTGTGTGCAGGATTCTTTTGTCGCCTGTGCACGTTTGTGCTGTTCAGGCCAGACCGTCACACTGTGGGGAGTCAACCCCTAAAACATGTGTCGCAGTTTAAAGGCATTTCTATCACACAGGGACACACACGAGCTCCACACAGTCAGGAACAATAGAGAATTACTGGCACATTATTTGGATTGATGACTCCTTGGGAGAGCTAGCTTTGATAGCATGTGGACTATTTAATGGAGTGGAAGGATATGGGACCGGGTGGTCACCACGACCACCACTCTGCTGCTGCTTCAGGTCCCGTGTGGTCCAACACAACGCTGCGTCTGGCCTTTTCTGAAGGAAACCATCTCTGGAGGTTCCTTTGTTAGCTTTAGCTTCACCCCCGGTGGTAGAGGTGACCCAGCGCAGGCACACGGCGACCCTGGTGCTTAAACAGCCAGACCTAAACCTTCTGGGCCTGGTGTCCCACCTCCCCTAGGACCAGGCTGTGTATCCAGGAGACCCGTTCCAATTGACTGTGACCCCCTGACTGCCTGTTCCTAATTAGAAGCGGTCCCTGGCGGTGCCTCCCTCTCTTGTTCGAATAAATACCCTGGCACCCAGCAGGAATGCTGCCAGTCCACCATTCCGGGTGCTCCGAGAGCTACTCCAGAGGCCCCCTGGTGTTTAAGGCCAGCAGGGGGAACAGCCAACGAAGTCTCAAGTCAGCCGGCCGCGAGGATCGTTCCCCTCGTTCAAGAGGTTCTGTGCTGGCGTGGCCTTGACCCTGGACGGGGACTCTGGAAGGTAGTATCATCTGCATCTGGGTTACGTAACGGCGTATTTACACTCACTCCAAAGTCAGGCTTCCTGTAGGCCGCGAGGAGCACGGACCAGATCAAACGGATCATGGCGGCTCCAGTGTCAGCCGCCCTTGGTCCCTGCACCGGGACCGGATCAAAAGGCAGGTGGTGTTTGGGACGGCCGAGCCTGGGCGTTTCAAACCACCTGATGGACGGCGGCTCCCAGCAGAAGCTTTGGGTCCACAGAGGTCTGAGCCGGCCCAGATGCGTTCCCGTGTCCTCACAGGGTCACTTTGATCCGCAGGACTCACCAGGACACGCTAACATTGCAGGGAAAACATTTATTAGCCCAGCCAAATAAGATCAAAGGCAGTCGGCCCCAAGAACACGCAGATGCCTCCAGATGTTCCAGGGAAGCGACTGAGTCAGCAGCGTGTTTATGAATCTGAGGCAAACGCATGTTTGGAGAGTTCTGGCTCAAAGGACGGCGCCAAGAGCCGAAGCGGAGCCAGGGAGGAAGACTCCGGAGCATCTGACCTACCTCCGTGCCGCTGCCTTCTCCTGTTTGCCCACTCTGTTAACTATTAGCAAAGGCTGTGTACCTTGGCTGGAGCCCAGCACTCTTACACATACTGAGGCCTATTATCAAAGCAGAGCTGCACTACAAACACTGGAGTCCTTCCAAAAAGGCCGCAGCCACATTCTGCTCCTAAAGGACGGGTCCCAGGCTGTGGCTGCGGCGCTGTCGACGCTCGCACGCCGTGCTAGCGGAGAGACAAAGGCAACCGCGCCCAGAAATGTAAATAGGAGGATCAGGAAGGAGCCGGCGCGAGGGTCGCCTCACCTGGGGCCACCTGCAGCGTCAGCACGCAGCAATAATTAAGCCTCTATTCAGGCTGCAAACACAGATGTGGCGTTTGGGACGCGTTAGCATCAGAGAGACCTGCTGTGGGGGACGGGGACACTTTACGGCCCAGCGTGGACGTTATCTCCATATGTGGTTTATTTAACCAGGTGGCAGCCGCACGGTGGAGCCTGTCCGCACACATGGCACCTTAATTACATATATGGGTGTCGCCGTGCGAGCATGTGCATGCATGTGCGTGCACGTGTGTGCGTGTGAGAGCTCCAAACAAAAAGTAAATGTGATATTTTTAGCCCCGCCGTGTTGTGTTACCGGAGCTTATTAATACCCAGAGTCCTGGTGGGTGCAGCGGGGAGCCTCACAGAACAAAGCAGCAGGAGCAGGACCTGGTCCAGGCTGCAGGACCCCCCCCCCTCCCCTTTCAGCTCTTTCAGGCCCCAAATGAGCTGGCAGCCACTGAAGGTTAGCGTTAGCGTTAGCATGAGCCGAGCGCTGCAGCAGGTTGTAGCCGTGGCCCGTCCTGCTGCTGGTCCACAGGTGGGTGTGGCTCTGGTGACCAGGTGGACGCTGCAACTGGACACTTGACGTTGAGATGTTTGGAAGGTAGAAGGAGGGCAGACTCGGGGGTGGGGGTGGGGGGGGGGAGTTCCTCTGTATCTGGGACGCCTTTGCTTCCTCCCATAATGTCCTCTTGGGTGACCAGTCCAGCCAGGGAGCTTTAGATCAGCCCCCCTGTAATAAGGGCTGTGTCCTGTTTGATCTTCACAGGTGGGGACAGTCCCACAGCACCCAGTGTCTCCCCCAGTGTCTCACCCAGTGTCTCCCCCAGTGTCCCCCCTGAGAGGCAGCACATTTGTCCTGTTGGTTCAAAGTTCACATCAAAGGTCCAACAATCATTGACACGAAGCACGAGCAGGGTTTCCTGCACGAGGACAGGGACAGTGGACAGAAGCGTCTCATTTCGGGTCTGTCTTGGCTGTGGACACGGCGGGGGGGTCGCGCAGGGCTCCACATCTATGGCTGGTTCTCAAGGTGGCCACCAGGGCAGCTCCTCCCCTGGCTTCCTCTCTGGAGGACCTTGTCCACCGCTGACCTGCTTTCCTGTCGGACGTGACTGTTTCTCCCAGAATTCCATAATCCCTTAAATCAAGTGGCTGAGGCGTAACTGTGGGATGGGGATGACGTGCAGTTTGAGCTGCAGGCTGTAGACGTCGGTTACATTATTTGTATTGCAACAGTCTGAAATGGAGCCGGGAATCTTTGCGTTGCTTCTTATTTCACTGTTACTCTGATGGCTTATCTAAGGTAAATAAGCGAAAGGTTCTTCGTATCTGCCAGCGTTTCTGGAAGCACAATCAAAGTGTGTCTTTCCAAAGTCAGTTGGGACCCCTCCTTCGAGGAGCCAAGGGAAGAAGCAACATTTTCCTGCGCTGCTTGCTAGCGTCGGACGTGACGAGCAGACGGCTTCTGCAGTTTGTTTTCTTCAAGTTTGGGGCCTGATTCAAACGTAACACAAGTTTAGAAGGTTCTGGCCCGCTGGCGGTTCTGGTGGCGTCCCACCCCGGCTGCCTGCCCTAAACCCGGGAATAGCTTCTCTTTAGCATAGCAACAACATGTACGGCGGTGCGATCCTCTTCGCAAGAAAGCTACTTGACATTTGACTAAGTGGAGTTGGTTGGAAGTTTTCTGCAGCAACTTGTCGCGGGTGCATACCTGCCAACGGCGCCAACGCCAGGACGCCTGTTGTTCTCACAGAACCGCTCGTTTAGCACAGCGGAGCGGCACAGCGGAGCGGCTCCATTATCTTAGTGATGTCACAAAAGGAACGAATGGGAAGAGCCTCCCAAGGCTCTGGAGGGTGTGGTCGGGGCCCCAAATGGCTTTGAGAGTTGTCCACAACAAACCTGGCTCGACTTAAAGTGAGCAAAGCCATAAAGCTAAAGTTAGCATTTATTTGCACTGGCCACCTTTTATGTTCAGAGCGCCAGCTGCTAACACGGGCTATTTGATAGCTGAGACTGATCCCACGGAGCGACAGGCTGGACCTTCTAAACAGTAACGGTATTCATTAGCAAAGATCAACAACCAGAGGCTCTAATTGTTCAAGCTAAATGGGTCAGTGGCGGCTTTTTACTCCTCTTTTTAACTGAGGCTTCACTTTGAAGATAGAGGCCAAATAGGCAAGGGCTTGTATTCCAAAGGACTAAATCCCAAATATTCAGCTGAGTCTTCACTCGTTCCGTGTTTTCCGGGTGTGTTCGTGTGCTGGGGAACTGGCCTGGGACACCAAACGGAGCTTTGTTTCATTCCTTCACCCCTCCATGAGTCTCCTCCGTCTCATCCTCCTCCTGTTGGGAGTTTTCCACCCGCTCTCACCTAGCACAGCAGCACAGTCCCAGCTCCCACAATGCTTTGCAGCGCGAACACACGCCGGCCCTGCCCCGATAGCGGTCGTTCCTAACGTCCCGGTAATCCGGCGCTAACGTCTCCCCGGCGGTGGACGCCACCTCTCCGAGCGGAACAGTGCTCGACTGTCTGATTTTATTTTAGCCGCGCTAACAGGGCCGCCGCGCGGGGAGGCGGCCTCAGATGTGGCTTGGGTGGTGCTGAGTTGGCACAACATCACAGATGACAGGCTCACGTCTATGATTTTTAGCTTTGGCACAGTGGTGCACAAATAGTGATTATACTTTGCTTTTCTCTCCAAATAGCTGGCGCTGCCGTGGAGCTAGCTTGAGAGCAGCCCTGTCCGTGCTTGTCAGGACAATACTCTCATTCAGCGCGTGTGTTTCATAAGAACAATGTGGAGGCGCCTCCCTCCACACAACTGCTTTGGACTGAAATATTAACCAACCCTCAAAAGCTGTCAATGAAAGGCCAGCTGTTGCTGGCTGCCCCAGACCTCCGGGTGATGCTTCGCCTTGGACACCCCCCCCACACACACACACACTCACACACACACCCCGACATGCACACACACACGGAGTCATGTGAAAGAAAGAAATGCAATTACCAGCACGGGTCAGGTTACGTGAGCGAAGCAGTAAGTTATGTCCCCATTCCTGAATAAGGATGTGGTGAGAAACACACACACACACACACACACACACACACACACACAGGGCTGCGTCTCCTTGATCAGCTCCTCTGGTGGGACCCTCTGGAAGAAACGCTGACTGTGTTGCTTGGGTCTCATCAAATACAGTGTGAAAGAGTGTCGCCACGGTAACCAAAGCAGTTCAGCACCACATTTATGTTTCTTTTATTTGTGGTTCTGTGGCGACCGGGGCGGCGCCGTGGCCCGTGATGAGACCGGGGACGTCCATGTCGCTCGGGGCCCTCACGGCCATCTTTAATGCTCGTTCTTTCACACCGTCCAGGCATCGGATAAAGATCTCGTCACCTCCTCTGGCTCTAGCGGCAGGCTAATGTATTAGCGCTAGCATGCTAAGGCATGGAGACCTCAGCTGCCTGTGACGGGCTAGCTAAACGTTAGCGCCGCTGCGGCTTCTCCAGGGCTGCAGACACCACTGGAACACGCTTGTTTTGACTCCCATCGCTCACGTTCTCCCGTCACGGTGGTGTCGTCACCGTCTGCCTTCAGGGATCTTCCTCTTTAATAATCCAGCAGAATTCCCACCTGAATTTCCATCATCTCGGCATTCCTCCCTCCTCTTTGGCCCGTGTGGTGAATGTTGGGCGTGGAGGTCTCTAAGGAACCGGGGCACTTTGTTAAGAAGACGCCGTTGTTGCCCGGGCCGGCCATCTGCTCGCAGCTGTGGAGGAAATAGCTGGTGCGCTTGGCACCATTCCCGTCTCCATCCGAGGTTCTAACAAGAAGGCAAATCCAAGACAGTGGGCGTCCTTGTGTGAGGGGAGGGGAGCGGGGCATTTACTCCCCGAACCTTCACCTCTCTTGTCCCGCCTGTGTCCACGGTGAGGACAACACGTGAGCGCGTCGGTCCTCCGGGGAAACTCCGCTCTGAGCCGCGGCTCCTCCGTATCGAACGTGTGCGACAGCCCAAACATCCCAGTTTTCCCTTGACATTAGCAGGAAGCCACATCGTGGTTGTCCCCCTGATGAACGGGGACGAGTGGCACGAGACAGGGACGGGGGGACGTCGCCACGGTGACCGATGCTTCGGTGGGCGCTCTGCTGGAAAAGATGGGAATGAAAGAGGAGCGATTCCGGGCCGTCGGGTCCGTTTAGAGGAGGTGAAGCCTGTTAAAGCAGGAGCGATATGAGATTAGCCACAGGTGCCACACACACGTTTCCTTCTTCCCCTTTAATCTTCCTTTCTTTTTGCTCGTCCTCTCAGCTGAGACCGTGTTTTTTTATCGCTCCCTCTCATCGTGCCGGTCGTGGCTCGCCTGTGCACGTGGCGTTATCGGGTCCTCGTGTCCTTTCTGCTGTCGCCCTGCTTTTGTTTCAGCACAGCTGCGCTGGTGTTGACATTCTACACGCAGCTCCTTTCATCCGCGGCGTGGAAAACATGGGAAAAGAGCGGAATTCCCCCTCTGGGTCACATGTTCCCAGCCCGTGGGCGGGGGGGGACTCGGTCTCAACCGCTACCTTGTGAAGAGTGGCGCACCTGTGTGGACGCGTGTCGCTCTGCATGTTTCAGCGAACCCATCGTGCTAAGCTAACTGCTAGCTGGGAAGAGCTCCGGCGGTGAGGCTCTTCCAGCAGGTCTACCTGCCCCGAGAGGTGTGAGGTGGCGCGCAGGCGTACCACAGAACGCTGCCAGCCTGTCTTATCTTGAATGGAAAACCTTGTCAAAGTGCAAACGCTGAGCACGCAGCACAACACACACTCCAGCTGGGCGCGTGCACGTCGCCCGTGCCCACACGGACGTGGAGCTGGGGATCGCCTGTGTAGAAACCTAAATCCCACCTGGACTTTTCTCTCCTTTCCGTCTTTTTAATCAACAATAAAGATCCTGGATCCTCCTGGATGCGTCGGGCCGCCACCCTGCTGCCGGTGTGTGTGTGTGTGTGTGTGTGTGTGTGTGTGTGTGTGTGTGTGTGTGTGTGTGTTGTGTGTGTGTGTGTTGTGTGTGTGTGTGTGTGTGTGTGCACCTGTTGATAAAGCTAACGAGAGGAGACGTATTTATGAGTTCCTGCATGGTTGGCCACACACACACACACACACACACACACACACACACACACACACACACACACACACAGCATGAGGTCTGGATCTTAACTCTCAGATGAGTGGAGGCCTCAGGTGAACCCTGGCGGTACCTGACCTTCCAATCAGATCCGCCCAGTTGGTTCTGGCCCGTCGGACCTCCGCCAGGCGTGTTTGGATGACCCGTGGTGCTGGACCTGCTCTCCGGAGGCCCGGCGGCGCTTTGTTTCTGAACCGGGTCGAGTCAACACGCCCGGAGCGGCGCAGCCTTTAATTACAGGAAGTGGAGTTTCACCTGTGCGTCAGATAAAATAATTCCGAGCTCAGTGGCCAAATTAATGGGCCGTGATAAACGAGGCTGGCGTAGCTTCCTCTGGCGCTCGGGTGCGTCACGGCGTGATGGATGTCTGCTCTCTCCCCGGAGCCGAGCAGGAAGTGATGCGGGCCGCCAACTACCCAGAGGGGCTGCGTGTCCAGGCTCCTGCCTCCCTCCAGCACGAGCACCCGTCTCACCTCGCAGATGACAGTCTGTCTGTCTGCCTGCCTGTCTACCTGCCTGTCTGCCTGCCTGTCTGTCTACCTGCCTGTCTGCCTGCCTGCCTGTCTGTCTACCTGCCTGTCTACCTGCCTGTCTACCTGCCTGTCTACCTACCTGTCTACCTGCCTGCCTGTCTGTCTACTGCCTGCCTGTCTGTCTACCTGCCTGTCTACCTGCTGCCTGTCTGCCTGCTGCCTGTCTGCCTGCCTGCCTGTCTACCTGCCTGTCTGCCTGCCTGCCTGTCTACCTGCCTGTCTACCTGCCTGTCTGTCTGCCTGTCTACCTACCTGCCTGTCTGTCTGCCTGTCTACCTACCTGCCTGTCTACCTGCCTGTCTGCCTGCCTGCCTGTCTGCCTGCCTGTCTGCCTGCCTGCTGCCTGTCTGTCTACCTGCCTGTCTACCTGCCTGTCTGTCTGCCTGTCTACCTACCTGTCTACCTGCCTGCCTGTCTGTCTACCTGCCTGTCTACCTGCCTGCCTGTCTGTCTGCCTGCCTGCCTGCCTGCCTGTCTACCTGCCTGCCTGTCTGTCTGCCTGCCTGCCTGCCTGCCTGCCTGCCTGTCTACCTACCTGCCTGTCTGTCTGCTCTATGTACGTCAGAGGAATGTCTGAATCGGACCTTCAGTGGCAGCAGCTGTTCTGACCGTGTTGATACAGATGTTCACGTGCGTCTGGGCGGTGAGCAGCGGCGAGCGTGCACGCTGCATCACAGGCGTTACAGAAAAGGCCTCCGGCCCTGAACGCTACGCCGGCGAAGGCTGGCGGTAGAATCCTGATGTTTGGCGTTGGCTCGCTCTTCACATGGATAAGGAGGATATTTCCGTGTGCACCTCAGCGGGTGCACGTAGCGTTAGCCAATGTTGGGGGCGTGCACCTGCTGGGTCCACTAGTTGATCGACCAGCGGCTGGACTTCCAACCTGCCTGGTTGGAGCGGGATTACCTGTGAGGCCCGATGCCTTCAGGCACAGAGATAAAAGGTTCCTTGTGTGGGAGCTCTGCAGGTTCGTCCTGCCAAAATATCTGAGGAAACATCAGTTCATTAAGGATTAATGTCTAATTGATCACGTTTGAACAAGGAGGAGAGAGGAGCTGAGATCCTGCTGAGCATCTGAGGAAATAACGTGCAGCTAAACAGCACATGTGGGTCGACTAAACCTGTCGACCAGACCTGTCAACTAGACCTGTCGACTAAACCTGTCGACTAAACCTGTTGACTAGACCTGTTGACTAACCTGTCGACTAAACCTGTTGACTAGACCTGTTGACTAAACCTGTCGACTAAACCTGTTGACCAGACATTTTGACCAAACCTGTCGACCAGACCTGTTGACTAAACCTGTCGACTAAACCTGTCGACTAAACCTGTTGACTAGACCTGTTGACTAAACCTGTCGACTAACCTGTTGACTAAACCTGTCGACCAGACCTGTTGACTAGACATTTTGACCAAACCTGTCAACTAGACCTGTCGACTAAACCTGTCGACTAAACCTGTTGACCAGACATTTTGACCAAACCTGTCAACTAGACCTGTTGACTAAACCTGTTGACTAGACCTGTTGACTAAACCTGTCGACCAGACCTGTTGACTAAACCTGTGGACTAAACCTGTTGACTAGACCTGTCGACTAGACCTGTCGACTAAACCTGTTGACTAAACCTGTCGACTAAACCTGTCGACTAAACCTGTCGACTAGACCTGTTGACTAAACCTGTCGACTAAACCTGTTGACCAGACATTTTGACCAAACCTGTCAACTAGACCTGTTGACTAAACCTGTTGACCAGACCTGTTGACCAGACCTGTTGACCAGACATGTTGACCAAACCTGTCGACCAAACCTGTTGACTAAACCTGTTGACCAGACATTTTGACCAAACCTGTCGACTAAACCTGTCGACTAAACCTGTTGACCAGACATTTTGACCAAACCTGTCAACTAAACCTGTTGACTAAACCTGTCGACTAGACCTGTCGACTAACCTGTTGACCAGACATTTTGACCAAACCTGTTGACCAAACCTCCTCCTCCTTCCTGTTTTATTCAGAAGGGTGCTGATATTAGCCTTGAACGTAGGCGTCGCTGTGCTAACTCTGGCGCCTCCCTCGGCGGCCATCTTGGCTCAGGGCTTTCTTTGACTTTATTGTCGGAGCATCTGAGCTCTCAGAGTAACGTGACGCCAGCGTGACGCACTGCCCTCTTTTAATGTGGCGGGATGGCGTCCTGGCGGCGCTCCAGCGCGGCTCCTCGCACAGTTGTGACTCTACTGGCCGTCTCCCCTCCTGGGACGGCGCTCAGCACGCCGGCCGGGGCGCCATGTTCAGTGTGAATGAGAAATGGGACAAAAGAGGAATCGCGTCTTTGGACACTTGAGCTAAAAGTGGAGCGTTTGGAGTCCCACTCCGTTTTTCCACAGAGGAGAAACTTATTGGATCTGCATTTTCATTCAGGGCGCTTGGGTACGAGGTGTTCCGTTCCATAAAGCCATAGTAGCAGAGGACACGTCCCCGTCCTCTGCCAGCAGGACAGTTGGCATTCATCACGGGGACATAAGGAGGCCGCGTTTCTCCTGCTAGAGCAGCTCCACGCGGCTGCCTGAGCATCGGACGGATAAACAACAGAAAATAAATATAATATGGTGTGATGTGATGTGACGGCCTTGATCCAGAACCGCCCGCACCAGCAGCTCAGCCAGACCTCAGGGATCAAACAGCTCTTTTTACTGGATCCTGGATCTAGTCCTGGATCTTCATGTCCGCTTGGACCGGTCCCTCTACGCTAAACATCTGCCGCCATCATCTGTGTAGGCTCTCACGCTGATGTGGAGTATTTAACGGGCGTGTTTTAGAGAGGAGACGTGGGGGGGCCGGCTGGGTGGAGGCTCCAGCATCCAGCACTGCCAGCAGAACCAGGAGACGTGGGGGGCCCGGCTGGGTGGAGGCTCCAGCATCCAGCACTGCCAGCAGAACCAGGAGACGTGGGGGGCCCGGCTGGGTGGAGGCTCCAGCATCCAGCACTGCCAGCAGAACCAGAGACGTGGGGGGGGCCGCTGGGTGGAGGCTCCAGTATCCAGCACTGCTAACAGAACCAGGAGACGTGGGGGGGCCGGCTGGGTGGAGGCTCCAGCATCCAGCACTGCCAGCAGAACCAGGAGACGTGGGGGGGCCCGGCTGGGTGGAGGCTCCAGTATCCAGCACTGCTAACAGAACCAGGAGACCCGGCTGGGTGGAGGCTCCAGCAGCCAGCACTGCTAGCAGAACCAGGAGACGTGGGGGGGGGACCCGGCTGGGTGGAGGCTCCAGCAGCCAGCACTGCTAGCAGAACCAGGAGACCCGGCTGGGTGGAGGCTCCAGCAGCCAGCACTGCTAGCAGACCACAGGAGACGTGGGGGGCCCGGCTGGGCGGAGGCTCCAGCATCCAGCACTGCCAGCAGAACCAGGAGACGTGGGGGGGCCCGGCTGGGCGGAGGCTCCAGCAGCCAGCACTGCCAGCAGAACCAGGAGACGTGGGGGGGCCCGGCTGGGCGGAGGCTCCAGCATCCAGCACTGCCAGCAGAACCAGGAGACGTGGGGGGGCCCGGCTGGGCGGAGGCTCCAGCAGCCAGCACTGCCAGCAGAACCAGGAGACGTGGGGGGGCCCGGCTGGGCGGAGGCTCCAGCAGCCAGCACTGCTAGCAGAACCAGGAGACGTGGGGGGGCCCGGCTGGGCGGAGGCTCCAGCATCCAGCACTGCCAGCAGAACCAGGAGACGTGGGGGGGCCCGGCTGGGCGGAGGCTCCAGCAGCCAGCACTGCTAGCAGAACCAGGAGACGTGGGGGGCCCGGCTGGGCGGAGGCTCCAGCAGCCAGCACTGCTAGCAGAACCAGGAGACGTGGGGGGCCCGGCTGGGCGGAGGCTCCAGCATCCAGCACTGCTAGCAGAACCCGGAGACCCGGCTGGGTGGAGGCTCCAGCTAGCAGAACCATTCGGGCTGAGCCTCTCCTCCATGCTGTGATCTTTGAGGACGGCTCCTACGGTTGTTGCCTGGGATGTGGGCTGTGGTGGTACCAAGGCCTCTCTGGTCGCTCGTTAGCGCCTCCTGCTGCTGGGTGCAGGTGTGCGTGCGCTCTTCCACGCTGGCTCGCCTACAAAGGTCCCGATGGGAGAAACGAATCAGGAAATTCTGGTTCCATTTTGTCCGCTGCTAAAACAACATGAACATGAAAGGAGCGATCAAGACGGCGTCGCCCCGACCCGATCACGAGGTTCCGTCTCTGGCGTCGTCAGCCGGGAGCATTTGTTGCATCAGCGGTTGCACTTTGGCCTGTGAGAGGAAACGTCTCAGCCAAGATGGCCGCCGGCTCGGCTCAGAAAGACCCAACGTCGGGTTCTTGTCCTCCGAACGGTGATGGCGGCCCGGCGGGATCGGCGCTCACCGTGAGAGCGGGAGGAGGGAGCCACTGAACAGCTTCTCCCGGAATATTTGACAGATTTGTGACGAGCGAGTCAAGTCTGAGCGGCGCGCTTTCATCTCGACACGGCTGTAAATGCCACAAACGGACTTAGCTATAGTTGTAGGGACCAAAGGTGACGGAAATTTACTGCCACATTGTTGTTGTCACCTGGCTGCATCTGGGCAGGGCATTCCATTGATGTGTGTGTGTGTGTGTGTGGGTGTGTGCATGTGTGGGTGTGTGCATGTGTGTGTGTGTGTGTGTGTGTGGTGTGTGTGTGTGTGTTAATGAATTCTGCACAACAATGTAATCTTCCCAACTCTGTGTGAACTCTTTAGTCAGGCTGGAATTCTGAGGTGTGCTTTCATGTCATGTGATCATATCTCCTGTACTCTACACAACACACACACACACACACACATGCACGCGTGGTTGCCCACATGTATGGAGGCTCCCCGTGGTAGCTGGGGTCCTCACACCCTGGGGGGCAGAGGAAGGAGACCCAGGAAGTGTTGTGGAGCTGCAGCGGGAGTCTGGAATAAAATGGATCAGGTTGCCGAGTCAGCGGAGTGTGTGTTGTTAAAAGGCTCCTGCCTCCTCCCCCCCAGGTGTGTGTGTGTGGGTGTGTGCATGTGTGGGTGTGTGCGTGTTTGTGGGCGTGTGAGAGTGTGTGGGTGTGAGAGTGTGTGTGTATGTGTGTGAGAGAGCGTGTGTGTGTGTGTGTGTGTGTGTGTGGGCATTAATCACCTCCACATGCGATGATTGATTATGGCTCCTCTGTCCTCTGTCCTGTGTCCTGTTTCCTCTGTTTTGTGTCCTCCATCTTGTGTTTTCTGTCCTCTGTCCTGTGTCCTATGCCCTCTGTCCTGTGTCCTCTTTCATGTGTCCTCTGTCCTGGGTCCTGTATCCTCTGTCCTTAGTCCTGGGTTCTCTGTCCTGTGTCCTGTTTCCGCTGTGTTCTGTGTCCTCTGTCTTGTGTTTTCTGTCCCGTATCCTCTGTCCTGTTTCCTGTATCCTGTGTCCTCTGTCCTGTATCCTGTGTCCTCTGTCCTGTGTCCTCTGTCCTGTATCCTCTGTCCTGTGTCCTGTGTCCTGTGTCCTCTGTCCTGTGCCCTCTGTCCTGTGTCCTCTGTCCTGTTTCCTGTATCCTGCATCCTGTGTCCTGTTTCCTGTATCCTGTGTCCTCTGTCCTGTGCCCTCTGTCCTTTGTCCTCTGTCCTGTATCCTGTGTCCTCTGTCCTGTGCCCTCTGTCCTGTGCCCTCTGTCCCGTGCCCTCTGTCCTGTGCCCTCTGTCCTGTGTCCTCTGTCCTGTGTCCTCTGTCCTGTATCCCGTGTCCTCTGTCCTGTTTCCTGTATCCTGTGTCCTGTATCCTGTGTCCTCTGTCCTGTGCCCTCTGTCCTTTGTCCTCTGTCCTGTATCCTGTGTCCTCTGTCCTGTGCCCTCTGTCCTGTGCCCTCTGTCCCGTGCCCTCTGTCCTGTGCCCTCTGTCCTGTGCCCTCTGTCCTGTGTCCTCTGTCCTGTGCCCTCTGTCCTGTGTCCTCTGTCCTCTGTCCTTTGTCCTCTGTCCTCTGTCCCGTATCCTCTGTCCCGTGCCCTCTGTCCTGTGCCCTCTGTCCCGTGCCCTCTGTCCTGTGTCCTCTGTCCTGTGCCCTCTGTCCTGTGCCCTCTGTCCTGTGTCCTCTGTCCTGTGCCCTCTGTCCTGTGCCCTCTGTTCTGTGTCCTCTGTCCTGTGTCTCTGTCCTGTGTCCTCTGTCCTGTGTCCTATGCCCTCTGTCCTGTGCCCTCTGTCCCGTGCCCTCTGTCCTGTGCCCTCTGTCCTGTGTCCTCTGTCCCGTGCCCTCTGTCCCGTGCCCTCTGTCCTGTGTCCTCTGTCCCGTGCCCTCTGTCCTGTGCCCTCTGTCCTGTGCCCTCTGTCCTGTGTCCTCTGTCCCGTGCCCTCTGTCCCGTGCCCTCTGTCCCGTGCCCTCTGTCCTGTGCCCTCTGTCCCGTGCCCTCTGTCCTGTGCCCTCTGTGCTGTGTCCTGTGTCCTCTGTCCTGTGTCCTCAGCAGAAGCTGAGGTGTCCTCTGATGTCTTCTGCTGTCTCCTGTATTTAACTTGTTAAACATGAGTTTTCCGCCGTATCACCATGTGAATGTTTCTCTGTGCTGAGACCCACGTTCTCCTCACATGCACTAACTGTTCCTGGCCAGTCAGACGTGCACGGACGTGCACGGACGTGCACATCTGCAGCCTGTGGAGGCTGCAGCAGCTCTGCTGTGTTTGTGTGGCCTGTAAACACACTGTTACCAAGAAGGAGCAGATATTTATGTGTGTGTTGACGGCAGGCCTCTGTGAGCGTGTGTGAGAGCTCGTGAAGCGTCTGATGGTGGCGGCAGATGCGAGTGTGCAGGCGGATATTAGTGTAGAACCGTCTGCGTGCTCTGCTCCACAGCTGATGAATTGCTCTGGTATTTACACCTGTGCACTAGCTAATCTATTTAGTTTAGCTTTGCAGAGATACACCTTAACTCTTGGTGAGGTGGACACTAAAGCAAGAGGAAGGTTAGCATTTAGCATGAAGGTGATCAGTGCTGTAGGGAACTAGACCATCACCGTGCACCGTGCACGGAGGCTGTGGTGCCTCCATGTTGGCTGGTGTCGCTGCTGCGTCCTCAGCAGAGAAGGTCAACAGGGCCCCAGCAGGGCCAGAACCAGTATGAAGAGTGGGATGGAAGGAAATCTGGAAGAGCGGAAGACTGACGGGTGGAGCATGTGTAAGATGAGCAGGTGCTGGGGTCTGCACATGCCTGCTGTGTGTGTGTGTGTGTGTCTCTGTGTGTGTGTGTCTGAGAGTAATAAATAGAGCCGTAAGTTCCGGCCTGGGTTGCAGAGGCGGGCACCGTCCAGTAGGGGCAGCGTTGGTCGCTACGCGTTGGGAAAGGTGCTCCGATATCCTTCTAATGTGACCAGAACCAGCTGATCTTCATGTATCTCCACATCACAGATATCCATCCAATCCTTGGGATGGTTGTTTGGAATCACACATAAGATCCTATTTAGAAACGTGTGAGTGTGTGTGTGCGTGCATGTGTGTGTGTGTGCGTGCAACTTCAAAGCGGAGTGGCAGCATTCTATCAGCCCAGCTTGTTTACACTGCTTGATGGAGTCGACATTCCTCTGTCTCATTTTTCCGTGCCGTTCCACCAGGAGCTCCCTGCTCCTGGCATGGGGCCCACACCTCAGCAGTGTTTACCCGAACACACCCCCACCTCCCCGGCCCCTCCCATAGACACAGACGGGGCTTGGAGCACGTGGAAGCAGGAAGTGAGGGGAGACCATCACATGCCGCGTCCCTCCACAGGGGGGCGGATGCTTCAAAGGCCCCCACCGCTCTGACCGCTGGGGCGGAACCTCCAGACACGCTAATGTCCGTCTGCCGATGCCAGACACAAACATCTGCGCTGTTCTCTCGCTGACCTTAGAGGTGGCCTGAAGGGCAGCGGAACCAGGCCTGTTTCGGGCCCTCAGCAGAGGCGTCGGGCTGCTGGGGTCCTGCTGGGGGGCCACGGCTCTGGCACTAGGTGGCTTCAGCCTGGAGAAGGAGCCTCGTTCCACCCTGGTACCAGGAGATGTTAGGGATGGTAGCAGCAGAAGACCTGGTACCAGGAGATGTTAGCGATGATAGCAGCAGAAGACCTGGTACCAGGAGATGTTAGCGATGATAGCAGCAGAAGACCTGGTACCAGGAGATGTTAGGGATGATAGCAGCAGAAGATGTCCCGATCACGGACGTGTGGTTGTGGCAGCTGCAGTTTCAACCATCTCAACTAGAACCTTCAGCTACGTTTCATAACCATCTCAACTAGAACCTTCAGCTACGTTTCATCACCATCTCAACTAGAACCTTCAGCTACATTTCATAACCATCTCCACTAGAACCTTCAGCTACGTTTCATAACCATCTCCACTAGAACCTTCAGCTACGTTTCATAACCATCTCAACTAGAACCTTCAGCTACGTTTCATGCTTTGATTAGTTCTCCAGGCTTTTGGGGATTCAGGGCGTCCTTCTAGGAAGTGATACCAGCAGCGAGGAGACCACAGTCCAGATGTTAAAGGGATCAGCTGTGAGGTGGAGGGGTTAGTCCGGTTGGGAGGGTGGGTTGCCATGGCGATACCAGCTATCACACACTACCTCTGCTGTTCCTCTTGGAGTGAGCTGGTTGAATGTTGCTAACGGCTCTTCACCGTTTAACTGGATCCAGGTTGTGAGTCGGAGGTTCTCCAGAGAGCAGCCTGCTTCACATCCCAGACCCTCCAGGTCAGACTGCTCGTACTCACAAATCAGGTTTGAGTTCCAGCTAAATCAGGTGTGGAGCTTCCCAGAGTTGGCTTGGTCAACGTTCCTCAGCCCTCATGAGGGATCTTTATGGTCTTCGAGTATTCCCAACGCAAAAGGAATATCCAGATATGGTTATTGACCTGAGCAGGAGCCTTTTACAGAAGAAAGTGTTTGTGTGGAGGTTTGAGTCTTTCCTCTGTTTTGTTTTTTAAATGTGGCCACTTCACCAGGCGCTGATGTGGAACCTTCAACAGTCTGTTGTGGTTCTTCTTCTTCTTCAGTTCAGGAATGTCAGATGGGGCCATTTCATGGAAAAAGCAGCACTGTTCACTCCAGAGGCAGGCTAAGAGTCTCTGATCTCCACTGTCTTCTACGTCATGCTGTAGTTTTAGACTGAACCCCTTAAGCCCCCCCCCCCCCCCGTTCCACTGAGCAACAGTCAGTGTGTGTGTGTGTGTGTGTGTGTGTGTGTGTTTTCTTCCTGCTCACTATCAGGGAAACACAGCAGCTGATGACAGTTGTGATCATTTACATGCTGCTTCAAGAGTTCCGCCCCTCTAAGGTGACATCAGGTCACGTGATCACATGATGGCGGTAGATCCCTCAGACCGGCCTAAACCCTGATCACCGGCGCGGCCTGATCACCAGGTGTGGCCTGATCACCGGCATGGCCTGATCACCGGCGCGGCCTGATCACCAGGTGTGGCCTGATCACCAGAGATCCATCCTGGCCTAAAGGACGGAACATTTATGCATCACATGCGTGAATTCCTTTTAGGAACTGGGATATTTACAGATGATTCCTTCTGGGTTTTAAGGTCTCTTTTCTGGAAACATTCGTCTCTTTTCTCTGGACTGATTGGAACCCAACCCTGTCTCACCTCCTCAACCCTGTCTGACCCACCCTAACCCTGTCTGACCCACCCAACCCTGTCTGACCTACTCTAGCCCCAACCCTGTCTGACCCACCCAACCCTGTCTGACCCACCCTAACCCTGTCTGACCCACCCTAACCCTGTCTGATCCACCCTAACCCTGCCTGACCTACTCTAGCCCCAACCTGTCTGACCCACCCAACCCTGTCTGACCCACCCAACCCTGTCTGACCCACCCAACCCTGCCTGACCTACTCTAGCCCCAACCCTGTCTGACCCACCCTAACCCTGTCTGACCCACCCAACCCTGTCTGACCCACCCAACCCTGTCTGACCCAGCTAAAAAATGACCAGCTTGTTTTAACAGGGAAGTGCTTTGTTTATCTTTAGCTGGGAGCTTTGAAATGCATGCTGGCGTTCTGGCCCGCGGCCTGATGGACTGATGCTCCGGTTGGGACTGCTGGGGTGTTTGTGGGGAGGACACAGGTAGCACCATGCTAGTCTCAGACAGTTGCTACTGCTACCATGTCAAGATGATCAACAACCAACGGCACTATTTTTCTTAGTGTGTTTTCGCGGAAGTGAAACTTACCTGACAAGACTTTGGTGGAGCAAACATTTTTACCAAGCTTAGCTGAGAAATGAAGAGAAAACATTAGAAAACAATTACAACGTGGAAATTAAGCCTCTGGAAGCCGATGATTCTGATCCGAAAAATGAACCTCACTATTTTGCTGCCGCAGGCAAAGCAAATATTTACTGGCTCATCCATCAAGCTGCTGCAGCAGCACTTAGCAACTGTGTTTAGCATCAACATTCAGGCTCATTTGTTGGAACCGTCACTCCTCGCAGGATCCCCAAATATGTAATCTCATATCCATGGAAGCAGCCAGGCAGCTGCGGAGCTGCTGGTAATTACCTGAACCTCATTATGGTATCACATTTACACAAGTGTGCTAACAGTTACTGGATACGCTGATGATAAAGGTGAGGGAAAAGATAACACGCCGTGTTGTGACAGGACCGAGGCCTCCTGCTCCTTCTGGGTCTGCTCAGGGGGAACCAGATCCTGGCTTTCCAAACACCAAATGGGAAAAAGTTCCACGTCAGAAGCGCTTTGACTGCTTGTAATGGGCCTCTCCAGCAGATGCTCCTGCTCCTGCTGTCTGCAGCTTTCATCCATAACACCTAAACACACAAGTGTTGGCAACACCACTGCACAGCAGGGCCACAACCCTAACCCCCCCACAGCCCCCCCACTGGGCCACCATGAGTGTGCACAGGTGTGTGTGTGCGTGCGTGTCAGCACGTGCAGAGGTTTGCAGCGAGCAGACCTGGTGGATCCCTGATGTGCACTAATCTGACAGGTTTCTCAGCCCCAGGGGGTGGGAAGGGGGGGCAGGAGCTGTAATTGCCCCCCTCCCTCTCACTCTTGAGTTACTGTATACGTGCTGATACAATCATCTCATGACAACTCTTTTCCCTTTCATCTCCGACTCAGGAGTCAGAGTGATTTACGTGGAAGGAAAGGTTTGATTTACCAGAGGAGTAATAACACCCAGATCCTGCTGCTATAACACATTTATTCACCTGCTTTAGTGGTAATAAAGGAATAATCTGAGCTGAAGGCTGGAGCTTTCATAGCACCAACAGGAGAGCACACACTCCCACACACACGCACTCACACGCACTCACACATGCCTACACACTCCCACACACACGCACTCACACGCACTCACACGCACTCACACATGCCTACACACTCCCACACACACGCACTCACACGCACTCAACGCATTCACACATGCCTACACACTCCCACACACACGCACTCACACATGCCTACACACTCCCACACACACTCCCACACACACGCACTCACACGCATTCACACATGCCTACACACTCCCACACACACGCACACCAACGCACTCACACGCATTCACACATGCCTACACACTCCACACACACGCACGCACACGCACACACAAGGCCGACACACTCCCACACATACTCCCACACACACACACTCACACGCACACACACATGCCTACACACTCCCACACACACACGCACTCACACGCACACCACACATGCCTACACACTCCCACACTACTCCCCCACCCACACACACTCCCACACACCTACACACTACCACCCACCTACACACTCCCACACACACTCCCACTCCCACCCACCCTCACACTCCCACCCTCCCCCACACACGCACTCACACGCACTCACACATCCTACACACTCACACTCCCACACACCCCTTCCCAACCCTCCCACACCACCCACTCCTTCACACTCCACCCACATGCCTCACACTCCCACACCTCCTACCCCCCCCACCACCCCCTCCCACTCACCCCACACACCTACACACTCCCACTCCCACCTCCCCCACACCCTCCCCACTCCTCACACACCTACACCACTCCCACCCACACTCCCACTCCACCCAACCAAACCTACACCCTCCCCTCCCACCCCCCTACCCACTCCCACTCCACCCCACCTACACACTCCCCCTCCCCACCACCCTACCCATTCCCCCCCACACTCCCCCTCACACCACACCCCTACACCCTCCACACACACTCCACTCCCACACACACACCCCCACACACACTTGCCTGCACAGTGCTGATGAGCGTGAGCAGGTTGTGTGTGCTGGTGCAGGCTGACCTGGGTCCTGGCCTTGGTTCCCTGCTGGCAGCAGATCAACTAGAACCCTCTCGCTGATTATTGGCAGCAGAAAAAAAGCTGTTCTGCAGGTCTAAGCAAGTGGAAAACATATTATTGACTTCCCGCCGCGGCTACTATCTGCCCCCCCCCCCCATCTTCTGTCCGTGCGCTGTATTTGTGCTCCAGGCCCTCAGACTGAGGCTATCTGGTGGTTCAGGAATTCCTTTAATGGTGGCTACAAAGGAACGGAGTCAGTCCCAGCTCCAGATGGAGGCAGTGGAGGAGGCGTCCGGGTGCACCAGTGTGTATTGTTGACAGTCTGTGGGGAGCTGTTTGCGTGCCCTGCGGTTGTTTTTGGGCCCTGTGAACTGGAGACTCACTGATTTCTTTTCCCAGGACTCTACTTTTTTTTCCTCAAGGCCACAAAAAAAACCCCATGAAGCAATGAAGACGTCTCCGCTCAGCCGGGTCCCCGTTTGTGGAGTCATTTTAGAGTTGTGTCAGCGGTTGGGTGGCACTGACGGTGGCACGAGGAGTCCTCACGGCCCTCTGATGTGACTGCATCCAAAATAGAAGATAATGTTTGGTGAGCGATGAGAAACAGGGCCACTGTGGTCACGGAGGTGGGTCCCCTCAGAACCACACAGCTGGAGGGACGCTGGCCCCTTTGGAATCATCTGCTTTTATTCCAGCCACACGTGCACCGTCACGTTTAGAAGAAAACCAGGAGCACAACGCACCGACGGCCCCCGTAAATGCTGAAATGTGGAGGGACTGAACTGTCTTTCGCGGTCCTGCTGGGGGCCACAGCAGTCAGGGGCCATTAAAGGATTAATCCTCTCTTTGTGAAGGGCCACCTTCAGCTGTGGGCCTTTAATCTGGTTCTTGTAAATATGGAAGGGTGAAGGCAGCTGGATGTGGAGCGTGCAAGGCGGGCCTGGGGGGGTTAGCCTGTCCCGCTGGCTGCCCTTCTTAAAAAGGACCTGTTATCCACCAATCTCTGCTCGTCTCAGCGTACCTCCATTTATCAGCGTGAGGTGGGGCTCCGCCCCCAGCTCCGCCCCCAGGGTTCTACTGATCCAACAACTGGAGTCTGAGACCAGGGCAGCTGTGGGTGGAACCAGAATCCGCTGTTACAGGATCACAGGGCTGAAAGGTCAAAAGGTCACTAACAGGTGTTCAGCGTAGCTTCACATACGGAGCCACTGAGAAGACAAGACGGACGCTCCCTCCCGTCTTCAAGGAGAGCCCTTGGTCCCACTGTTGTCCCACCTCTGTCTCGTCCTCCCTCAGTCCCACCTCTGTCTCGTCCTCCTCCAGTCCCTCCCCCAGTCCCACCCCTGTCTTGTCCTCCTCCAGTCCCACCTCTGTCTCGTCCTCCTCCAGTCCACCCACTGGGTGCTGTCCTTCAGGTGTTCCACTTGGATTTATTGTGTGTTGGCCCAGCCCCGGGGTGAGACCCAGCATTTCTCCTGGGTGGGGAGGCTCCAGCAGGACCTCCCTACGGCTGGCCCAAGCAGGGTCGGTGCCTGGGGGCCCTGGCCTCAGGCTGCACAATGGCAGGAAGTGGCAGGACTTCAAAGTTCTGTTTCTTTCACCTTTTCATGTTTCATCAACAATTATGGCTGTTATAATGACTTAGATTCATTAGTGAGACAACTGATGCTGAAGTACTGATGCTGGCAGCTGTGCCCCCCCCCCCCCCCCCCCCACTCTGTTCCGTGGCTCTGATCCACACTCGCCACTCTGACTCTCCTTCGCCCTTCACGCCACATTCCGTGAGGTTCCCTGGGAAGGCGAGCCAGCTGTTGATGTCACCCTTGGGCCTTTTTACTTTAGAGATTGGAGGTGCATTGTTGGGGGGGGGGGGGGGGGGGGCGCATCAGCTCGGCCACTTGAGGAGCCCCACCAGGCACAGCAGAGGAAGCGTGTCGTCTCATCCCCACTGTTGTGACGTGAGCTGTGCTGAAGGCCACTGGTAGTTCCCAGCGCTCCCACAGACGTGCTGCTCAGGGAAGGTTCTTCCCCCCCCCCCCCCCCCCGGGCGGATGGCGGCGCAGCCCCTCGTGCCGTGACAGTATCTCTGAGACTCGCTCACGCCGCTGCTCTCCTCTGAGCTCTTAAATGCAGCCTTTCAGCAGCCGTGAATTTCCTCCCTTTCAGAGGGGATCAAATGTTCCAGCGAAAGAATCTCTCCTGTTCTTCAGTAGTTTGAAGGCGGTGGGGGGGCGGCGGGGGGGCAGAGCCGGGCCATGTAATTGATTGCCTGGTGTGCCAGCGATTTTCCTCTTGGTGTCAAGAAAGGAAATGCTTCAATTCCACAAATGAAAGGATTTTATCAAGAACTCGCCGTGTAAGAACCAGCTGTGCTCTTTGCTTTGATGTTTGAAGATTCACACATGTTGGTGGGAGGAGAAGACGAGGGGCCGTTGGCTGGTGTCCCTCCCCCCATCGGGGGAGAACCCTGCTTCTATGAGAGTCCCTGTCGTCATGGTGCCGCTGCTCCGCTCGTGACAGTGTTAATTACAGTGTAATTACAGCGGCTTCTTTCTGTGAAACCTATGTGACCTTGTTTAGTTTATTTCAAGGATGAACTGAAATGAGTGTTTAATACACCTCCAGCTATCGCCCGAACCCTGAAGATCATGAGAGCAGACTTTAGCATGCCAGTAACACGGCTGGACCCTGGATCCATCCACTTTGATGGGATGGAAATCCCTTTTCCTGGTGTTTCGAGTGCATCCAGATGCTGCACATGTGCTGCCCTCTGCTGGCCAGAACATCGCCGCCCTGCGGCGCTCGTTTGTGTCCGCTTCTGTCTTTTTCTTCCTCCACAGATCAAGCGGGCTGGATTTTTCCTCCTTTGATAGCTGTTAACAACAAAGCCCGACAAACGTGTCTCAGTGCACTCGGCTCGTGCACACAGTTGTGCCAAACGTGCCACATTCAGTGCGCGCCTACATCTATGATCTATTCACACATATAATGCATATACAGAGTGGATGCTGGGTTAGCTTAGCACGAGGTCTCATTTATTATCTGCATTCTTCCCACTGGAGAGCTTTTCAGACTACAGTAATGTATCGTGTGCACGATCTGCTGGTGGCCAGCAGAGATGATGTCAGCAGACACATCTGCGGCGGCTTGGGTTGCAGACTGTTCTGAGTGGATCCGGAGGGGTTCACCTTCTGCTCCTCTGTTTCCACAGTATCACCCTCTGTCTCTGTGCAACACCAGCGAGGATGAACGACAGGAGAGCGACTTCATCACCATCGTCAAGCTGGAGCAGAGGGTCCCCCGCTGCCTGCCGCTGCTCGATAAGGTACGGCCTCGCACACATTCGCTCTGCTTCACGCCACCCCCCCCCCCCCCCCCTCCTATGTGGCGGCAGCCCCGTCCACTGTCTTGCCATCTTGTTTCTGTCCAGCACCTCTTCCGTTGCTCGGATTTAGACTTTAAAGCGGAAGAAATATTTTGGCTGGAGCTGGAGGTTTTGTCACGGAGAGTGATCCTTCAGAGCGAGGGCTTGGACAGGAGGAGGGTGGGCTCAGCTCAGCAAGTGGCCCTGAGCCCTGGCTCGGGATGTGAGGCTTTTAAAGCCGCAGCTGTCACTGGTCCCGTCCCAGCAGCCAGCAGGCCAGAGCCAGACACTCACTTTCCCCTGTTTCATCTCCCCTCTAATACCAATGCACTTCCATAGATTCCAACCACAGAGATCAAATGTGCAGAACGTATAGCTGGACCCCTGGGGTTTCTGCCCGGGGCGGGCGTGTTCCCTCGCTTCAACGCGGCGCCCTTTCAAACGGCTGCTATTTTTTCCTTGTGTTTCAAGTGGTGACAAATTAGCAGGCAGTATTATAGTGAGCTGGCCGCCTTTTTTTAGCCTGTGTTTTCTTTTCCCCTAATTTAAAGCCATGTTGAGGAGCCGCTCGCCGCGGTGACGATTTCGACATTCCCACACTTGGCCAGCTCGTTTCTGAGCTCCTCCTGTTGCTCCTTTACTGGGAACCAGAGCAAGACGCCAGAGGGGGGGGGGGGGGGGGGGGGGGTAACTCGGCAAAGGTGCCGGAGCGCCGCTCGCCTCCCTCCCAGTGCTGTTGTCAGTCGTCTCAGAGTCAGTCAGGGAAACAGTCGTCCGAGTCGCTGGCGGAGGGGCCTCCGGGTCTTTCCTGACTGGGGTCGCTCAGCGTGATGGGAGATGATGGGTTGTGTCCTGCTGACCTGTGTGAGAGGGGGACCTCTGAAAACTGAGCAGTGCGTCACACATAACGGTGTTTCAGAGGTGGTCCTGCGGTAGGAACAGGCGCGGGGACGCCACGGTCCCGTGGCTTCATCCCCCGTTCTGAGCTGGATGTGCGGAGAGGATGTTGTCTGAGCCGGAGCTGCTCCCCGCCCAGCGGCAGCCTCACTTCCGCTGTCAGGCGCGGCGTTTGCAGGATCTATTGGGGCTGGGCGGCGCAGCTGTCGAGGAGTCGTCCCTTTTAAAGAGGATGAATCAGAGGGTTGGGGCTGTGCTCTCTTCGTGGGGCTTGTTTACAGTCTTGTCGGAGTGGAACCCGCCCCTCTGATCTATAGATACTCCGCTGGCCGCAGGAGGTTCATGTTGCACCACATGCACTCAGAATAGCCTGCAAACCAAACAATGTGAAGCTGAAGGCCTCGAAGGATAATGTTTCCTTGTTGTGCTTTGTTTTTATTTTGGGTTCCTGCGCTCCTATCCTGGGTAACCTCATGAAGAGGAGATCCATTGTGCAGACTCTCTCGCACCGGGTCCATTTCAGTGTCTGATTTCCAGTTTTCCTCAGATGCATGAGAACCCTCTTCAGAGATGACTGAAGGAGACGAGAGAAGCGCCCGGTCCTCCGGGAAGGTGTTGCCCTCTTCTGGGGGGTGGTTGGTCCACCTCCATGAGCTGAGTGTTGCCCCTGCCCCCAGAGCTGTGGAAAGGTCGGAGTGGGTCCTTTCTGCTGGCTGCAGGAGGACGTCTGCACAAGTGCACGTGTGTGAATCACCACCATCCTCTTGGAAAAGCCTGTTTACTCTGACTGGACCTGGTCTGCCTGAACCTGTTGACTCTCACAGAAAACGATCCTCTCGGAAGAAAAGGCTTTTTTCCCAGTTTCCTGTTTGTCTGACTGGTCTTTACGTGCACGTGTACCTGCACCAGTGTGTCAGTGTGTGTTCCTAGATGTGTCTCAAATGTTCAACGGGACCTGATAACAGGTGGAGTCATTGTCATTGTCAGTGGGGTTAGCCTGTTAGTGTAGTTACCGTTCCAATCCAACCATCATGATACGAAGAAGGACGTCACATGTTTTAGGAGGATGTTTAGATGTTAAACCTGTGGAAACGTGGCCCCAGTGAGAGAAAGTAGCTTTATCAGAAAGGACAGCATTGATGCTCTCCTCGTCTCTTGGCCTCCTGGTCTCTTGGCCTCCTGGTCTCTTGGCCTCCTGGTCTCCTGGTCTCCTGGGCCCCTGCTCTCCTGGTCTCTTGGCCTCCTGGTCTCTTGGCCTCCTGGTCTCTTGGCCTCCTGGTCTCCTGGTCTCCTGGGCCCCTGCTCTCCTGGTCTCTTGGCCTCCTGGCCTCCTGGTCTCCTGGTCTCCCGAGCCCCTGCTCTCCTGGTCTCTTTGCCTCCTGGTCTCCTGGCCTCCTGGCCTCCTGGTCTCCTGGTCTCTTGGCCTCCTGGTCTCTTGGCCTCCTGGTCTCCTGGTCTTCTGTTCTTCTGCGGCGGAGGTTTCAGGCCCCTGCAGTCTCTCCTTGCTTCTGGGTTTCTTTTCCGGGCCCAGTGGCTCCAGTAATCAGAGATAAGGAGGAGCTCCAGCACAGTAGAACATCTGGAAAAAGCCGAGGTTTGGGTCTTGAGTCTAAATGTAAAAAGCAGCAGGTACACAAAAGCACATTTTGGCCGGTCTGACCCACTTCAGCCTGAGCAGACTTCTGCTTTTCGCTTTGATTTCACTTCCACAGAAATACTTTATGAGCTGGCCTGTGCCAGGGAGCCTCCTCAGCGGCTCTGATTCTGCCTGAGCAGTTCCTCTCCTGTCAGCTCAACCAGGCTTTGTCTGATTTTCTCTCAACGAGACAAAACAACATTGTTTCAAGTCCTCTTCCAGTATTAAATGAGCTATTTTTCCACTTTAAACATCAGGAAACCATGTGAGCTTATATTTGAGAGTGTTTTCTCAGGACTTTGAGTAAAGTGGTGCAAGATGATGGTTCCCAAGGTGGGGGTCCATCCTTCAGGGTGGGTTTCTGCATCCAGCAGCACGAGTAGAAGTTTCCGCTTTTCCTCAGAATTGTTTCCTTTGTTCATTCTTTCTTCCTGATGGAACAAGTAACGACTGAAAACGATTGGGATTCCTTTGCTTTTGCCCGTTTGTGCTCCGACACTTGGACTCTGACCGTATGTTTATGGGGTCTGTGAGGAGCACCCAGGCTGCTAGAGTATTCCAGAATATGCTGATGTTGTTGTAGCCATGGATTCCTGGATGTCGCGGTCATGATGACATCATCCACCCCCAGACCATGTGGCCACAGGTCCACCTTCTGTCGGGAGCCTGGACCCCGATTCTCTTTGGTTTGGAGCAAAGATGAGGAGGTTCCCGGTGAAATCCGACCAAACCGTATGAATGTTCAGTCCTTTCACAGGCTGCTGTGTGGCAGTGGTTGCCCACCGGGGACCATTTTCATGCTCATGTGTAAAAGATGGACTTTTTCTGCGCGTGCATCTTCACACATGACAGGAATCCCACGTCAAGCCTGGGCTCCTTAGACTGGTGTTTACTCAGGGAGGCCTCCTGTGATGAGAATGCCATTCCCCTTTAGGTTAGGCTCTCACTTGGCTGCTGGACCTTCGTGCATTCCAGGAGTCTCTGATTGTCTGTTTGCTAACAGCAGAGGTCCACACACGATTTTTAGATCTTTACTGACGGCTTCGCCTCCTCTACCCGATGCTTCACTACACCTCCAGGAGTGCTCAGGTCGTCTCCATGCACGTTTCCATGCACACTTTATTCCAGTTATGCTAAGAACTGCACTTTGGTGTCCTGTGTGTATTTGCTCCCCCTCCTGGTTTACAGGAGAGAGCATGGGACGACAGGCAGGACGGTGTCCTCCTCCTCCTCCCCAACACTAGGGGGTGATATGTGTCTTTTCAGCAGGTTAATACTTTCCTGTTGACCGATTACGTCACCTAAGAACCAGCTGAGTCGGGCAGCAGAGCAGCATCTCTAACAACCGGAGGCTGGAGAAGGGTCCTGCTTGGTTCTTCTCCTACGCCATGTAGGCGTTACTGAGATCAGACGCTCGCTGTCCCTCCTGGTTTAGAGAGGGGGACAAGAACGGCGAACGCTAACGCCGGCTTTTCTGAATGTTTGTGTTGCGGGGCCGCAGGCCAGCGTGGAGGTTGTGGAGCTCAGAAGAAGACGTGTTCTTCGTCTATTGAAGCAAGAACTTGTTTTGCTCTGCAGAACCACAGCGCGCTCCTCTTTATTGACCTGTTTCTCTGCCAGCAGGTCGTAAATGCAAAAACGCTGATTGTTTTCATCGGCATGCTAACTGAAAGCAAAGCTAATGTGGAATCACCGTGCCTTTGTGTAGATCCAGGAACACCGCCACGTCTCCCTGGTAACAGCATTTAATTAGCCTTGAGTTCTAAATGCTGTTTGGTTCAAGTGACACCAGAACATCAGAACCTGGGGATGATTCGGGCACTCCTGCATCTTCTCTCTATCCCATCATTGGTGGCTTCACCTGCTGATGGAAGATTTAGGTTGCTACATTTAAGCTATTAAGCAGTTCAGCTAAACGTCCTCTGGAGTTGTTCAGTTTGCTTGTCCTCCCATTAGCTACTCAAGCTGTCACCTTGATCGGCCCGTGTGTCATCTGTGAGCATCTGTGAGTCTGGGACTGTTCTCCAGGTCATATCCACCTAATTTAAAGTTCACGTTCAAAGACTCTAAGTACTCATGGAGCATCAGCAATGTCAGAAATCTGAGGTTGGGGAAAAGGAGGTGACAGTTCTTCTGTGTTCACCTCACAAACATTCTGTTTCCATTCAGCAACCAGGATGAGAAGACACTGGAGCGGCAGGAATGTTGTTTACATTCCAAAGTGAACCAGACTGCTTTCTGACCTTAGCTCGTTGGGGGCCGTTTAGGGGCTTAAGTAAAACCTGGGGAAGATTTCCTGCTCGTTAGCTACAGTTAGCTGCTGTGTTCTGGAGGTCTTCATCCTCTGTCTGCTGCCACAAACCTGCTGAAAGAGAGCTTTTCTGCTGAGGTCAGCGAAGACTCGTGGAGTAAATGAGAGGCTGTGCAGTAACGGGGCAAAGGTCCAATATCCTTTTCTTTAGGTCTCCAAAACAAATGGCCACAAGAGCTTTTTCAGCTCAAGGATCAGTTTGTTGTGCATTAAACGGAAGAGTACAGCTGTGGAAATGCAAACACATCCTGTGGCCTCAGAAGGTGGAACATTCTCAGGCCTAGAGGTGCATCACCCCTGCCATCCAGTGAGGGGTTTGTAGGGTACGGCACGCCCAGGATGCAGCCTGCAGGGGGACTTTCTATTACTAAGCTTATCAGCGACACACAAATGAGCACACAAGTGTGTGTCCTTGTTTCAGGTGACTGTTTTGCTCATTTAATCACGAGCCCCCTGTGATTCCCAACACAGCCACTAGGGGCGCTGACGGGCCCAACTGATTAAAGTGTGTGTTGACTATGAGTTCTGTACTCTTTGGTTTCAGGACACGGCCTGTTTCAATGTGCGGGTTGTACATTTCTCTCACCTCTGTCAGAGGGAGGTTGCACGGAACGGCTAACGTGGTTCTGGTCCGCTCGCTGCCGCCCTCTTGCATGACTGCTCCTGCTATTCCAGAGAGGAAATATTTGCGCGGTACGTTGTCGTGCGTTTGAGGTCTTGCTCGGCGTGTCTAAGGAAGTGTGTCGGGCCGTCGCCAAAGCAGACAGTAGTAAAAAATGCTGCCCTAAAAATAAAACGTGGCGTCATTCCCACGGAGTGACAGAGCCCAGGTGATTCCCGGCTGGGCCAAATGTAGCAGCTGTCCGTAAAATACCTCCACCTTAAAGAGGGACGGACGGCTCGCCGACACCTGCTGACATAAGCCCATCTGGGGGGGTTGGGCCACTAGTTGTTCACCCGTTAAAGGTTCTGGCCGGGCTGGTTCTGGGTCTCCAGAGCTGAAGATGTTTTTCTCCAGGGGGACGGCCGTGGGATCGTCTGATGAGTGTTTAATGGCCCTGCAGTTACAAGTGAACTATAGCTGTGCCTCACCCTGACGGAGGAGGCGTTCGCAGGGCAGCAGCTTATTATTACCCAAGTATTAGTGCTTTGATCTGGCAGCAGCTCCAACCCTGCAGTTCCTCAGAGGGCGGGCTTGACAAAATATCTTTGCAGATGGGATCGAGCCTGGTCTTGCCCCAGCTGCGGGGAGAGGAGGCTCGGAGGGGCAGGAAGCCTGACTACACAGCAGTCGCACAATTGTTTTAAGGGCCGTTGGCGTGGCGTCTCCTTCACTTTCGCCTCCCGCAGCAGTCTGGCCTCTACGTTTGTACCGGATTTTTACTCGGTTCCTTTGGGGTTTTTAGCATCCGGTCTCATAGATGTTTGCGATCCAGATCCAGATTGGTGGTCCGGATCATAATCACATTCCGGGTGGTTGAGGCCTCCTCTGGTATAAGATGGCGTCCCTCTGGCTGTTAGGGTTCCTGCACAGGGGACAGAAGGGTCCCGCACCCATGTCCATGTCCCTGAGAGAGGACGCTGTAGATCCATCCGATGTGGACTGAACTAGAACAACAAAATCAATAGCCACTTTCTTTTAGTCTAGATTTCCAGAAGTTACATAACTATGTAAATAAAGCATATTTGAATAAACTCTTGGATTCTTTTAATCATTTACATGGATTTATATTTATCACCCCTTTTGGAGTGGGTCAAGGGATCCTATTTTCAGAGTTATGGTGTCAAAGGGAAAACTGATTGGGATCCAGACTCCAGGCTCTGGAATCAAGACAGTGCTTTGATTTAAGTTTGGTTCTTTTTCAGGGATTTTTGGGAATATTATGCTCAAAATTCTTGGGATCTGAGTGGCTCCATATGTGAGCTTCAGCCTCTATATAACAGTTGCAGGGCCTGGTGGAGCAGCAGGAGCAGGGGAGAGGCCCTGCTAGGCTAATATGCTGCGCATGAGACCAGAGTAGACTAGCACAGACTAGTGTAGACTAGGGCAGACTAGCACAGACTACAGTAGACTAGGACAGACTAGTGAAGACTAGGACAGACTAGTGAAGACTAGGACAGACTAGCACAGACTAGTGAAGACTAGGACAGACTAGCACAGACTAGTGTAGACTAGCACAGACGGAGTAGACAAACACAGACTAGAGTAGACTAGCACAGACTAGACTAGAGTAGACTAGCACAGACTAGAGTAGACAAGCACAGACTAGAGTAGACTAGCACATGACTAGTGTAGACAAGCACAGACTAGAGTAGACTAGCACAGACTAGAGCAGACTAGCACATGACTAGTGTAGACAAGCACAGATTAGAGTAGACTAGCACAGATGAGAGTAGACTAGGACAGACTAGCACACGACTAGTGTAGACAAGCACAGACTAGAGGAGACTAGAGTAGACTAGGACAGACTAGAGCAGACTAGCACATGACTAGTGTAGACAAGCACAGACTAGAGTAGACTAGAGTAGACTAGAACAGACTAGAGCAGACTAGCACATGACTAGTGTAGACAAGCGTAGACTAGAGTAAACTAGGACAGACTAGAGTAGACTAGCACAGACTAGAGCAGACTAGCACATGACTAGTGTAGACAAGCACAGACTAGAGGAGACTAGAGTAGACTAGGACAGACTAGAGCAGACTAGCACATGACTAGTGTAGACAAGCACAGACTAGAGGAGACTAGAGTAAACTAGGACAGACTAGAGTAGACTAGCACAGACTAGAGCAGACTAGCACAGACTAGAGGAGACTAGCACAGACTAGGGCAGACTAGCACATGACTAGTGTAGACAAGCACAGACTAGAGAGACTAGAGTAAACTAGGACAGACTAGAGTAGACTAGGACAGACAGCCAGGCCCTGGATGACTCAGAATCCAGACCTTTATCTTGTCCTACTGCCGGATCAGGATGGTGGAACTGTTTATTTCCCTTGGGACGGTTCTTTGTTGAGGGTTTGGAGGTGGGTCTTGAGTGGGAGGCCAGAGTGGTGCTGGAGGTGCCACTGTCAGCCAGAACATTCCTCAGGTCATGACAAAGGAAGAGGCTTCGCCCAGGAGAGGTGGAGAGGTGAACGGGTTGATGAACAGGAGTGGCTGTCCAGGCCTGGGGGTGACCCACGCCAGTCTGCCTGTCTGTCTGTCTGTCTGTCTGTCTGTCTGTCTGTCTGTCTGTCTGTCTGTCTGTCTGTCTGCCTGCCTGCCTGCCTGCCTGCCTGCCTGCCTGCCTGCCTGTCTGCCTGCCTGCCTGCCTGTCTGTCTGTCTGTCTGCCTGCCTGCCTGCCTGTCTGTCTGTCTGTCTGTCTGTCTGTCTGTCTGTCCTGTCTGCCTGCCTGCCTGCCTGCCTGCCTGCCTGCCTGTCTGTCTGTCTGTCTGTCTGCCTGCCTGCCTGCCTGCCTGCCTGCCTGCCTGCCTGCCTGCCTGTCTGTCTGCCTGCCTGCCTGCCTGCCTGCCTGCCTGCCTGCCTGTCTGCTGCCTGCCTGCCTGCCTGCCTGCCTGCCTGCCTGCCTGCCTGCCTGTCTGTCTGTCTGTCTGTCTGTCTGTCTGTCTGTCTGCCTGCCTGTCTGTCTGCCTGTCTGTCTGTCTGTCTGTCTGTCTGTCTGTCGGTCAGGACAGCCAGGTCAGAACCAGGACTGTTGACTGAAGAAAAAGTTGTTTTTCTCAGACTCCCTCTCCCCCCTCCCTCTCTCCCTCCCCTCCTCTCTCCCCCCTCCTTCTCTCCACCTCCCTCCCTCTCCAGCTCCCTCTCTCCTCTCCCCTCCCTCTCTCCTCCCTCTCCCCTCCCTCCCTCTCTCCCCTCCTCTCCCCTCCCTCTCCCTCCCCCCTCCCTCTCTCCACCTCCCTCCCTCTCCAGCTCCCTCTCTCCTCCCTCTCCCTTCCTCTCTCCCCCTCCATCTCTCCTCTCCTCCTCCCTCCCTCTCTCCCCTCCCCCATCTCTCCTCCCTCCCCCCCTCCCTCTCTCCACCTCCCTCTCTCTCCTCTCCCCTCCCTCCTCCCTCCCCCTCCCTTCCTCTCTCCTCTCCCCCTCCTCTCTCCTCTCCTCCTCCCTCTCCTCTCTCCTCCTCTCCCCTCACCCCCTCTCTCTCCTCTCCCTTCACCCATCTCCCCCTCCCCTCCCCCTCCCTCTCTCCACCTCCCTGTCTCCCCCTTCCTCTCCCCTCACCTCCCTCCCGCTCTCTCCTCCCTCTCTCACTCTCTTCCTCCCTCTCCCCTCTCTCTCCCCGTCCCTCCCTCTCTCCCCTTCCTCTCCCCTCTCTCACTCTCCCCCCTCTCTCCCCTCCCTCCCTCTCCCTCCCTCTCTCCCCTCCCTCCCTCCCTCTCCCTCCCTCTCTCCCCTCTCCCCTCTCCTCCTCTCTCTTCCCTCCCTTGCTCCTCCTTCCCCTCCCCTTTTCCCATCTCCTCTCCCTCTTCTCCCCCCCCATCTCCTCTCCTCCTTTCTCTCTCGCTTCTGCTCCTCTCTCCCCCTCCTCTCCTCCTCTCTCTCTCCCCTCTCTCTCCTCCCCTCTCCTCTCCTCTCTCTCCCCTCCTCTCTCCTGCCTCCCTCCCCCTCCCTCTCCTCCTCTCCTCCTCTCTCCTCTTCCTCTCCTCCTCCCTCCCTTCTCCTCTCCTCCCCCCCTCTTATCCCGGTCTGCCTCTCTCTCCTCCTCCTCCCCTCGTCTCCTCTCTCCCTCTCTCCTCCCTCGCCCTCTCCTCTCCTCTCCTCCCTCCCTCTCCTCTCCTCCTCTCCTCCCCTCCTCTCTCTCCCCTCCCTAGCCTCTCCTCTCTCTCCTCCTCTCTCCCCTTCCTCTCCCCTCCCTCCTCTCCTCCCCCCAGTCCCCCCCCTTTCCCTCCCTCTCGTCCCTCCCTCTCCTCTCTCTCCCTCTCTCCCTCCCCTCCCTCCCTCTCTCCCCTCCCTCTCCTCCCTCCCTCTCCTCCCCTCCACTCCCTCCCCCTCCCTCTCTCCCCTCTCCCCTCCTCCCTCCCTCCCCCTCCCTCTCTCCCCTCCCTCTCCTCCTCCCTCTCCTCCGCCCCCTCCCCTCCCCTCTTCCCTCTCCTCTCCCTCCCCCTCCCTCTCTCCTCCCCTCTCCTCTCCTCTCCTCTCCTCTCCTCCCTCCCTCTCCTCTCCCTCTCCCTCTCCTCCTCCTCCCCTGCTCTCTCCTCTCCCCCTCCCTTCTCCTCTCCCCCCCTTTCCGCTCCCTCCTCCCTCCTCTCTCCTCCCTCTCCCTCTCTCCTCCTCTCCCCTCCCTCCTCCTCCCTCTCTCCTCCGCTTCCCTCTCCTCTCCTTCCCCCTCTCTTCTCCTCTTTCCCCCCCTCTCCTCTCTCCCCTCATCCTCTCTCCTCTCCTCCTCCTCCGTCTCTTCTCCTCTCCTCCTCTCCCTCTCCCCTCTCCTCTTCTCCGCTCCCTCTCTCCCTCTCCCTCCCTCTCTCCTCTTCCCTCCTCTCCTCTCTCCTCTCTCCCTCTCTCCCCTCCCTCTCTCCCCTCCCTCTCTCCTCTCCCCCTCCCTGCTCTCCCCCCCCAGGTCCCTCCCTCGCTCACATTCCTCTCCCTTGCCTCCCTAATTCCCGTGCCATACTTTCCCATTGTGCCGGTGGAGCCGCAGCCTCCCTCAGATCTCGTTAGAATGGCTCCTAATGCAGCAGCAAGCGGAGGCTTGTGCAGCCTCTGGAATTGTTGGACAAACATGGAGGTTTTCATGCCACCTTTATGAGATTAAGGGAGCATTCCCATAGAAAAGCATTTTCCTGCGTGCCGCCACCGTCTCCCTTTGTGTTCCAACCCTTTCTTTCTTTCTTTCTTTTTCTTTCTTTCTGTCCCTTTTATTTTCTAATTCCCCCTCTTTGCTGGCCTCAGGCTGGGCAAGAGCACGCAGGAGATGAAAGCCAGCGGGCTTGTGTTACTCCTAACTGCTTCCCCAGGCCGGAGCGTGGAGCAGGGACGATCAGGGCCGGGAGGAGCCGCCTCTCTCTCCACCTTTGCAGCATGAACCTGTTTGACTCTGAGAGGCCAGCGTCACACATTCCCCCGCTCGGTGGCTCCTAGCGAGAGGTTGTGGTGGCCGAGGCGCTGGAGAGACGGACAGTGGCTCCCTGGTCTGGACTGTCAGGGCCCCAGGCCTGAGCACACGAGGCCTGGACCACAAACCAGGAAGTGAAGCAGACCTTTGAAGGGCCTTGAAGTGGTGCCTTCAGGGTCCATCACAAGTGTGACCCAGGTTTACAGGATGAGGGTGATTTCTGTCCCGTTTGTAACATCTGGGATTTTGGAACGGCACCAATGTTTCCCTCTGGAGGACGAGGGCCCTCATTCTGACACCCAGGTGCATCTTCTGCTCCGCTGCCCTGTGTGGCTTCACTCTTGGAATATTTGGGATTATAAAGATCCTATTGTGTGTGTCTGACTCGGGTCACGACATCGGAGCTCCACAGTGTGTCGAGATTCTGATGGCAGGATCTGTGAGGCCTTCAGGTCCTTCAGCCACCGACGGCTGCTGTGGGTGCTGCGTAGGATGTGTGTGTCTGTGGGTGTGTGTCTGTGGGTGTGTGTGTGGGTGTGTGTGTGGATGTGTGTGTCTGTGGGTGTGTGTCTGAGTCGGTGTGTGGGTGTCTGTGGGTGTGTGTGTGGGTGTGTGTGTGTGGATGTGTGTGGGTGTGGGTGTGTGTGTGTGGATGTGTGTGTCTGTGGGTGTGGGTGTCTGTGGGTGTGTGTGTCTGTGGGTGTGTCTGTGTGTGGGTGTCTGTGGGTGTGTGTGTGTGGGTGTGTGTGTTTGTCTCAGTGTGTGTGGGTCTGTGTGTGTCTGAATGGTTGTGTTTCTATGTGTGTCTGTGAGTGTGTGTCTGTGAGTTTATGTGTGACTGTGTCTTTGCGTGTCTATGTGTGTGTCTAATTGTGTGTGTGTGTGTGTGTGTCAGTGTGTGTGTGTGTGTGTGTTTGTGTCAGTGTGTGTGTGTGTGTGCGTGTTGTGTGTGTGTGTGTGTGTTTGCAGTAGGGCTTACTGCTCAGGCTGTTCCAGGAATGAATTCCTTGGGACTTACTGGAGTTGTTGAATGAGACGAGGGCTCGGGGCAGGAATGATGGGGGGGTTCCAGCGGGGGGGGGGGGGGGGGGGGGCAGGCTCTCACTTACAGGCCTGATTAAATAACAGGATGCTTTATGAAAACAAGAACACTATCTGCCTCCTAAAGGCCCGCACAGGCCCTGTAATTGGCTTCCCAAAGAATCCTCCGCCATTCCCACTTCAAACAGACGGGAATGCCTGAACATCGCCATACGTTCCCACTGAGCGGATGTTTTTGTCATTCCTCGGAGTTTGAGGAACCAGCCAGCGGCTCCCATTACGGTGCTGGGTGGCAGCCGGGCTGGACCGGGACCGCGTCGCATCTGGGCCCCCCCAGGCGGTCCCAGGGACGGTGTGTTGGGAGGCGTATCGGCTTTCGCGGCGAGTTCCTCTGCTCCAGGACCAGACGGTGAATCTGCCGCATTCTCTGGGAATTCCCCTCAGGGGGGGTCTGACCCCCCCCCACACACACACACACACACACACACTTCAGGACTGAAACTATAAGTGAAGATCAGATCAGGTTTGAGGCTGAAATCGTCAAAGTTGTGTTAGCACACGAGCGTGGAGCAGGTCGGGGAAACATGAGCGGGACGTTGTGATTCAGACCCCCCCAGGCTGAGAACTACTGAGAGAATCTGCTCACCTGCACGAACATGCCCCTCCCCCTCCACGGCCGCCAGCGGCCTCACATCAAAGCACCTTTGTGAGTAATGGATACCTCACAGGCCACACCCCCCCTCCCTGCCAACTGCTGCTGCCAGCGGCAACACACACACACACACACACACACATGCACACACACATTCACATGAACACACACACATGCACACACACATTTACATGCACACACGCACACACACACACATTCACATGCACACACAGACACACACACACACAAACACACACGCACACACACACATTCACATGCACACACAGACACACACACACATTCACATGCACACACACACACGCACGTGCAAACACACACACACATAATTAATAGTCTTTAGCTGCTCATTTCTGTAATAACTAATTAAATGAATGGATGAGTGAGTGAGTGAGTGAGTGAGTGAGTGAGCGAGTGAGTGAGTGAGTGAGTGAGTGCGTGGTGTGCCTGTCGGGGCACCAGAGTCGTGCCAGACCCTCCTGGGCCTCCTCTAACGTGAGCGGCTCCCTGGAGATGCCCCCTGACATCAGCAGCTCCCTGGAGATGCCCCCTAACATCAGCCTGCTCCCTGTAGATGCCCCCTAACATCAGCCTGCTCCCCTCCAGCAGCTCCCTGGAGATGCCCCCTGACATCAGCCTGCTCCCCTCCAGCAGCTCCCTGGAGATGCCCCCTGACATCAGCGGCTCCCTGGAGATGCCCCCTGACATCAGCAGCTCCCTGGAGATGCCCCCTGACATCAGCCTGCTCCCCTCCAGCGGCTCCCTGGAGATGCCCCCTGACATCAGCCTGCTCCCCTCCAGCGGCTCCCTGGAGATGCCCCCTGACATCAGCCTGCTCCCCTTCAGCGCTCCCTGGAGATGCCCCCTGACATCAAGCCTGCTCCCCTCCAGCGGCTCCCTGGAGATGCCCCCTGACATCAGCCTGCTCCCCTCCAGCGGCTCCCTGGAGATGCCCCCTGACATCAGCCTGCTCCCCTCCAGCGGCTCCCTGGAGATGCCCCCTGACATCAGCCTGCTCCCCTCCAGCGGCTCCCTGGAGATGCCCCCTGACATCAGCCTGCTCCCCTCAGCGGCTCCTGGAGATGCCCCCTGACATCAGCCTGCTCCCCTCCAGCGGCTCCCTGGAGATGCCCCCTGACATCAGCCTGCTCCCCTCCAGCGGCTCCCTGGAGATGCCCCCTGACATCAGCCTGCTCCCCTCCAGCAGCTCCTTGTAGATGCCCCCTGACATCAGCCTGCTCCCTCCAGCAGCTCCTTGTAGATGCCCCCTGACATCAGCCTGCTCCCCTCCAGCAGCTCCTTGTAGATGCCCCCTGACATCAGCCTGCTCCCCTCCAGCAGCTCCCTGGAGATGCCCCGTGACATCAGCAGCTCCCCTCCAGCGGCTCCCTGGAGATGCCCCCTGACATCAGCCTGCTCCCCTCCAGTGGCTCCCTGGAGATGCCCCCTAACATCAGCCTGCTCCCCTCCAGCAGCTCCTTGGAGATGCCCCCTGACACCAGCCTGCTCCCTGGAGATGCCCCCTAACATCAGCCTGCCCTCCCTCCAGCAGCTCCTTGGAGATGCCCCCTGACACCAGCCTGCTCCCTGGAGATGCCCCCTAACATCAGCCTGCTCCCCTCCAGCGGCTCCCTGGAGATGCCCCCTAACATCAGCCTGCTCCCCTTCAGCGGCTCCCTGGAGATGCCCCTGACATCAGCCTGCTCCCCTCCAGCGGCTCCCTGGAGATGCCCCCTGACATCAGCCTGCTCCCCTCCAGCAGCTCCCTGGAGATGCCCCCTGACATCAGCCTGCTCCTCTCCAGCAGCTCCTTGGAGATGCCCCCTGACACCAGCCTGCTCCCTGGAGATGCCCCCTAACATCTGCTCCTCTCCAGCGGCTCCCTGGAGATGCCCCCTGACATCAGCCTGCTCCCCTCCAGCAGCTCCTTGTAGATGCCCCCTGACATCAGCCTGCTCCCCTCCAGCAGCTCCTTGTAGATGCCCCCTAACATCAGCCTGCTCCCCTCCAGCAGCTCCCTGGAGATGCCCCCTGACATCAGCGGCTCCCTGTAGATGCCCCCTGACATCAGCCTGCTCCCCTCCAGCAGCTCCCTGTAGATGCCCCCTGACATCAGCCTGCTCCCCTCCAGCAGCTCCCTGGAGATGCCCCCTGACATCAGCAGCTCCCTGGAGATGCCCCCTGACATCAGCCTGCTCCCCTCCAGCAGCTCCCTGGAGATGCCCCCTGACATCAGCCTGCTCCCCTCCAGCTCCCCTCATCTGCACCTCATTGAGGCTGCGGCCGGTCCCACAGGCTCCGTGTGACGGGCCAGTCAGGACAAATGATGGAGCAGACGTGGGTGCCCAGAGTCCTGCAGCCTGTCATTAGACACTTTAAAGCAGGAGCCGTGCAGCCTGCTCACCTCAGCCCGCCCCCTCCCTCCCTCCCACAGTCTCCACCACTTTCACTCTCACTCCTTGTTCCCACACATCATTCCACGCTATAATTTACTCCTGCAATGAACGGTGTGTGTGGTCACGTTGGGAAAAGTTGGGTTTGGAGCTAAAACGGGGGATCGCTGATGTAGATGTGCAGCTTCTGAGTGGGTTCTGTTGTTGTCCAGGTAAATGGAGGCACATTCCCGCTCATGTATGTTGGGCTAGCACGCAGGAGCCGCTCACTGCTGCCAGGGTTAGTGTTGAGCCATGATGCTGGACACGTGCGCAGACAGTCACGCCTCTCGTCCTCACGTCAACAGATGATTGAACATCCTACCTGATGTCCCCTTAATGCCCCAATAAAATCTGCCCCGACTGCAGCGCCCAATACAGACCTGTAATCACAGAGTTTAAAGTAACACAGCAGATGTTTGTGGATGGCAACGATTGGTCAGTGTGTGTGTGTGTGTGTGTGTGGTGTGTGTGTGTGTGTGTTTGTAAGCCTCACTTGGTCCCCTTGAGTTAAATCTGCAGGCTGAACGGTGGCGTGCTTCTGTGAACAGCCAATAACAAGACCGTTTCCAGGGCAACAGAAAAAGGAGCATCTCCATGTCCTTGTCTCTGAGCCCGCTGCTCTTCATCTTCTCCACCATCATCTCCCTCTTTTAGTTGGCTGCACAGGTGAAGGTTACAGGTGTCTGACGAGCGCTCCTCTGGGGGGGCGTATAGCTCCCAGACCACGCCGTGCTATTAGCAGTATAATGCTAACGTGTCGTAAAAAGGGCTTAATAACAGGGCTGGGGGTAATTGAAGGACACACTGCCCGGCAGCACCAGGAAAAGCAAATGTCTGTACGATCTTCCCAGTCCTCAATATGGGTGCGAGCAGACTGCTGCTAGGCATTGTGGGTACTGGGCGAGAAGGCCAGGGGGTTAAAAGACGTGATTATCCTTATTAAGGTTGGACAGGGGCCAGAAACTTGAATTTCTGTGGCGAGATGAAAGTGAGTCTGTTTTTCTATTTCCATCGTGAGGTGAGCGTTCTGGCCGGTTACTGTGAAAACTTGCACGCTCACATGCACGCTCACACGGAGCCACGCTGACACTCTCAACATCTGTTGGAGAGAGATCCATTGGTTTCCCGCTCCTCGGCTATAACCTCTACTGACCTGTGGCAACATTTAAACCCACAGTTTAAATATTTACTCGGTAAATAAGTGACCCTGATTTGAAAGTTGCTGTGGAAATGTCACGTGTGCGCTTACTGCCCCCTAGTGGCGGCCCGAGGCACTGAGCAGTATCATGGTATTTATATCTCAGAGTGAGACTTTAATGTGTGTGTGTGTGTGTGTGTGTGTGTGTGTGTGTGTGTGTGTGTGTGTGTGATGGTTTAGGCTCGCATGGCTTTGGACAAAGGAGCCCAAGCTGTCATCTTCGACGTCAGCGATGATGCCGACGCTGCCGCTGAGGTGAGTGTGGAGGGTTGGCCGGAAGCACCTCTGGAGCAGAGCTCTGAACAGAAGCATCACATCCGTGTCTGTCTGTGGTCCTCCTCTTGGTTCCGACACCATCCACGTGGCCCAGCTGCGGGAGGCCGACTCCCTCCCCCGGCCCGTCGTGATGGTGGAGTCTGACGATGCGGAGGAGCTGATGGCCTTGGTCAACAAGAACGAGGAGGCCGTCGTTCGGATCGAGATCATGGTGAATCCACCACGATGGGTAATTAGAACCCAACAAACGCGTCACCTGTGTGTTCCCGTGCTGTGTATGGCCACTGTACTTCTCCACTTGCCTTTGTAGCCACACTACGACATGGGCATCGTCCTCACCATCGTCCTGGCCGTCCTCACCATTGTCCTCATCTTCGCTCTACGTTACAAGTGCAGGTCCAGCAGAACCTGGGTGAGTCCGAGTCACATTCCTTTCCACCATCAGTCCACCCGGAGTTATTAGATGGATCCGGTCAAAGTGTTCTGCCCTGTGGGTTCAGGACTCGGTTCACCAACAGACCAGGCAGGCCATCAGCCGCCTGGAGACTAAGACCTACAACTCTCAGGGCTGCTCAGGCCCCCATCACCAGCGGGCCCCCTGGGGGTCAGCCAGCAGCTCCAACTCAAGTCCGGTCTGCGCTATCTGCCTGGAGGAGTTCCAGGACGGCCAGGTGAGAGAGGTGATGCTACACTAAAGCCCCTGTAGATGTCCAGGTAAATGGAGGCACATTCCCGCTCATGTATGTTGGGCTAGCACGCAGGAGCCGCTCACTTCTGCCAGGGTTAGTGTTGAGCCATGATGCTGGACACGTGCGCAGACAGTCACGCCTCTCGTCCTCACGTCAACAGATGATTGAACATCCTACCTGATGTCCCCTTAATGCCCCAATAAAATCTGCCCCGACTGCAGCGCCCAATACAGACCTGTAATCACAGAGTTTAAAGTAACACAGCAGATGTTTGTGGATGGCAACGATTGGTCAGTGTGGTGTGTGGTGTGTGTGTGTGTGTGTGTGTGTGTGTTTGTAAGCCTCACTTGGTCCCCTTGAGTTAAATCTGCAGGCTGAACGGTGGCGTGCTTCTGTGAACAGCCAATAACAAGACCGTTTCCAGGGCAACAGAAAAAGGAGCGTCTCCATGTCCTTGTCTCTGAGCCCGCTGCTCTTCATCTTCTCCACCATCATCTCCCTCTTTTAGTTGGCTGCACAGGTGAAGGTTACAGGTGTCTGCCGAGCGCTCCTCTGGGGGGGCGTATAGCTCCCAGACCACGCCGTGCTATTAGCAGTATAATGCTAACGTGTCGTAAAAAGGGCTTAATAACAGGGCTGGGGGTAATTGAAGGACACACTGCCCGGCAGCACCAGGAAAAGCAAATGTCTGTACGATCTTCCCAGTCCTCAATATGGGTGCGAGCAGCAGACTGCTGCTAGGCATTGTGGGTACTGGGCGAGAAGGCCAGGGGGTTAAAAGACGTGATTATCCTTATTAAGGTTGGACAGGGGCCAGAAACTTGAATTTCTGTGGCGAGATGAAAGTGAGTCTGTTTTTCTATTTCCATCGTGAGGTGAGCGTTCTGGCCGGTTACTGTGAAAACTTGCACGCTCACATGCACGCTCACACGCACGCTCACACGGAGCCACGCTGACACTCTCAACATCTGTTAGAGAGAGATCCATCGGTTTCCCGCTCCTCGGCCATAACCTCTACTGACCTGTGGCAACATTTAAACCCACAGTTTAAATATATTACTCGGTAAATAAGTGACCCTGATTTGAAAGTTGCTGTGGAAATGTCACGTGTGCGCTTACTGCCCCCTAGTGGCGGCCCGAGGCACTGAGCAGTATCTTGGTATTTATATCTCAGAGTGAGACTTAATGTGTGTGGTGTGGTGTGTGTGTGTGTGTGTGTGTGTGTGTGTGTGTGTGTGTGTGTGATGGTTTAGGCTCGCATGGCTTTGGACAAAGGAGCCCAAGCTGTCATCTTCGACGTCAGCGATGATGCCGACGCTGCCGCTGAGGTGAGTGTGGAGGGTTGGCCGGAAGCACCTCTGGAGCAGAGCTCTGAACAGAAGCATCACATCCGTGTCTGTCTGTGGTCCTCCTCTTGGTTCCGACACCATCCACGTGGCCCAGCTGCGGGAGGCCGACTCCCTCCCCGGCCCGTCGTGATGGTGGAGTCTGACGATGCGGAGGAGCTGATGGCTCTGGTCAACAAGAACGAGGAGGCCGTCGTTCGGATCGAGATCATGGTGAATCCACCACGATGGGTAATTAGAACCCAGCAAACGCGTCACCTGTGTGTTCCTGTGCTGTGTATGGCCACTGTACTTCTCCACTTGCCTTTGTAGCCGCACTACGACATGGGCATCGTCCTCACCATCGTCCTGGCCGTCCTCACCATTGTCCTCATCTTCGCTCTACGTTACAAGTGCAGGTCCAGCAGAACCTGGGTGAGTCCGAGTCACATTCCTTTGCACCATCAGTCCACCCGGAGTTATTAGATGGATCCGGTCAAAGTGTTCTGCCCTCTGGGTTCAGGACTCGGTTCACCAACAGACCAGGCAGGCCATCAGCCGCCTGGAGACTAAAACCTACAACTCTCAGGGCTGCTCAGGCCCCCATCACCAGCGGGCCCCCTGGGGGTCCGCCAGCAGCTCCAACTCAAGTCCGGTCTGCGCTATCTGCCTGGAGGAGTTCCAGGACGGCCAGGTGAGAGAGGTGATGCTACACTAAAGCCCCTGTAGATGCTCCTGTCTTCACCTCTGTCCTTGTTGTGCCAGCACTTGAGGATTATATCGTGCGCTCATGAGTTCCATAAAGACTGCGTGGACCCCTGGCTGCTGCAGCACCGCACCTGCCCCCTCTGCATGCACAACATCATGGGTGTGTTCCTTTGATTTCTAATTCATGTCTGCAGCTCTGCCGTTAGCTCCTGTAGCATTGGGTACATCTTGTCTGTGGTTGCCTCCCCCAGGGACCGAGCGGCAGGCCCAGAGGTTCAGACTGCAGCAGAGTTCCGAGCAAAGCCAGGGCTTTCTCCACCATCATCCTTACAGTGGCCCGAGGAACCACCACTTCCCTCAGCATGCTGTCCCCTTCTCTCTAAGGCCCCAGTATCCTTGTGGACCTTCTGGACCCTATCCTGATCTGGGCCACTACAATGGCTCTTCTCCAAGGGATGACCAAACTCTTCAATTCCTGGCTAGCAGACCGTTCGGCTCTAGCTGTGGGTATCACCGACCCGCAGAGGGTCCCGGGAGGCCCCAGATGTTTGGAGGTAACTGCAGGACCTCTTCCCACCACTACGCCCCACGTCGGTCCTGCCACACCTATCGATCGTCCTGTCCCGCCCAGCGCAGTGCGTCTAGCTCAAGGCTCTACCACGGACCTTCAGTGGGGCCCCAGCCCCGTAGGACGCTGGGCCATGGCCGACAGGGGGAGGGGAGCTGCTCAGGTGGCAGCTACCACACAGAACGCAGTGGGTACCTGGCTGATGGGCCAGCGAGTGACTCCAGCTCAGGGCCGTGTCACGGTTCCTCCAGTGACTCGGTTCTCAATTGTACTGACGTATCTCTGCAGGGGGTCTATGGTAGCTGGTCCACCTTCCGCAGCTCTTTGAGTAGTGATTATGATCCGTTTGTTTACTATGGGCCCGGTAACGGACATTCTGCCGCCCGCAGAAGTAGCTTGGACACATGTGCCCAGACCCGGCCCAGGTCTCTGGATTCTGTGGAGAACAAAGCGGTCTGCCCTGAGGAGCAGCAGCCCCAGACTGTGTTCAACCACATTCACTACCACCGCCACAGACATCACCACTATGAGGAGGAGGAGCACAGCCAGAGTCCTGCGAGAGGTTCTGAGGAGGAGTTAGGAGCTACTGCGGCAGCTCCAGCTGCTCTCAGCTTAGACAAAGACTCCCCGGAACACAGTCCCTGCCTGTGTCCTAATCCAGACCCAACGGATCGACCAAGTCCTGGGACAGACTGTCAGGACCGTGATCCGAGCCGGCCGGCAGGACCTTCAGTTAAAGTGCCCCCGTCCCTTTACAGATTCCACCCCACTGCTGCCACCGGGGCCACGGACACCCTCCCTCTGCTCGGACAGGGAGCTGTGTGGTGGACGGCCCTTCTGTCTGCTTCCACCAGGGACTGGACCTGCAGGAGGACCGCAGCATCCACATCCACTATGGTCAGAGTCCAGGTTTCTGCTGCCCCCAGCCGGAGCTGCACCGGGCCCTGCTGCCTGTCCCTCTTCTTCTGGACTCAGGAATGGAGGACTGCTCCTATTGTACCGGGGCCCATGTGGTGTGGCAAAAGCGGGTGCCCCAGGCCCACTCTGACCCCCAGCTCCTGGGGCCCGGGGGGCCCCGGGACAGGCGTGGTGCATGTTCCACCCTGGTCACGCTGCTGACCGCAGCACAGACCTCTGTTTGTACTGTCAAGCCTTACATCACAGTCAGGGTAAGGGTCCCTAGCAACAGGAAGAAGGATTAGAATAATCATAGTAATGATAATAATTATGATAAAAACAACAACAATATGAATAAAAACACTAATATTGATCATAATAATAATAATTGATGATAATAACAACAAGAATATGAATAAAGACACCAATAATAATAATAATATTAATAATGATGATAATTATAATAGTAATAATAATATTAGTAATATTGCCAATGATAACAGCAATAGTAATAATTATAATACTACTAATAATAATTATGATCATAGTAATGATGATTGTTTTACTATTATTATTATTATTGCAATTCTTATTATTAGTAGTAGAACTATTATTACTATTATTATTTACTAGTAGTACTATTACTTTTTAATAATAATAGTAATATTGATAATAATGATGATGATTATAATAGTAAAAACAACAACTAATAATAATCACAATTATTATTATTATAATACTACTAAAAATAATAATAATTGCAATAACAATAATAATAATACTAAAACAGTAATTATGATAATAATATTTATAATAGTAATTATGATAATTATAATAGTAATAATACTACTACTAATAATAATAATAGCAATAACAATAATTGTTACTATTATAATACTACTACTAATAATAATGATGTTGATGATAATAGTATCATGATATGGTTGTTGTTGTTAACAACAATAATAGTGATAATAATTAATAATAACAAATGTGCTCTTCGGCCCCACTGATTAGGAATCTAATGTGTGTGTGTGTGTGTGTCAGTGTGTGTGTCTCAGTGTGTGTGTGTGTCAGTGTGTGTGTCTCAGTGTGTGTCTCAGTGTGTGTGTGTGTCTCAGTGTGTGTCTCAGTGTGTCTCAGTGTGCGTCTCAGTGGTGTGTCAGTGTGTCTCAGTGTGTGTTGTGTGTGTCTCAGTGTGTGTCAGTGTGTGTGTCAGTGTGTGTCTCAGTGTGTGTGCGTCTCAGTGTGTGTCTCAGTGTGTGTCTCAGTGTGTGTCTGAGTGTGTGTCTGAGTGTGTGTCAGTGTGTGTCTCTGTGTGTGTCTCAGTGTGTGTCTCAGTGTGTCTCAGTGTGTGTCTCAGTGTGTCTCAGTGTGTGTCTCAGTGTGCCTCAGTGTGTCTGAGTGTGTGTCTCAGTGTGCCTCAGTGTGTCTGAGTGTGTGTCTCAGTGTGTCTCAGTTGTGTGTGTGTGTGTGTGTGTGTCTCAGTGTGTGTCTCAGTGTGTGTCTCAGTGTGTGTCTCAGTGTGTGTCTCAGTGTGTGTCTCAGTGGTGTCTCAGTGTGTGTGTCTCAGTGTGTGTGTCTGTGTGTGTGTGTGTGTGTCTCAGGTGTGTCTCAGTGTGTGTCTCAGTGGTGTCTCAGTGTGTCTCAGTGTGGTCTCAGTGTGTCTCTCAGTGTGTGTCTCAGTGTTCTCTCAGTGTGTCTCAGTGTGTGTCTCAGTGTGTGTGTCAGTGTGTCTCAGTGTGTGTCTCAGTATGGTCTCAGTGTGTCTCAGTGTGTGTGTGTGTCTCAGTGTGTCTCAGTGTGTGTCAGTGTGTGTCTCAGTGTGTTTTGCTGATCCAGCTGGACGGTAACGTGGTTTCTTGTGTGCACAGGATCAGAAGAAGAATCTGGTGTGTGAACATTGGCCGTCTCCCATTGTATCGCGCTGCTACTCAGGAGCCAGGATGGAAACGCCTCCTCAAGCCTTCCACCACGCTGCCAGACACGCCTCCTTCATCTTCACGTCAAATGTAGCTCCTTGTGATCAAAGCACAATTACTGTGACTAAGTCATTCAGCATAGATTGTTTTCATGAGTTGTTGGGGACAAGACTTCGTGCCCTTGTGATTCATTAGGGGGGGTTCAGTAACGAGCATGAATCCACAGGTTTCCTGCTCCTTAGGGACACCGAACACATGATCCTTGGTGAGCAGTCTCCAGGAACTGAGACAGAATCCACCTTTCGGAGGCTTCTTGTGACCCTGGTGCCCAAGAATATTCGGCTTTGTGGCAGCTTAACGAAGGACTGTGAATAAGACGAGCGATAGGAGCTCTTTCTATCCCACGACACTAAAACCAAACCAAATTGAACACATGATGGTGACGCTGGGTTTGACCCAGTTTGGTGGGGGGGTTGTTGTGCATTGGTAGAAGACTCCATCTCAGATTAGCAGAATCTCACAGAAGTCGCTGGGATTGGTCAAATTTCTTCAGCTCGCTGCGAAAGCCTCGATTTGAGGCACCTTCCTCCACCCTAGTGGTCTTCCTCTTCCTCCTCCTAGTTCAGTTTCTCGAGGAAAAGCTCTTCTCTCCATCCTACCTCACATTTCTTACACGGCCTCACGAGGAGGCTCTTTAAAGGTACTGCTGTAGTGAGGATATGAACCCTTCTGGTCTCAATCATGTAGCTCCCATTAACTCAGCAGAGAGTCTAAATGGAGAGAAAGATTGACCTTTGACCCCTCAAACGACAAGGATTCTAGCGCGGGCCTTGTTCTCATCATTTCACTAATGGCAGCTGTTCTCATCGTGTGTGTCAGATCGTTTTCTTTTGTTAAACCTTTAACCCTTTTAAGGTGAACCAGTTTGACTGAACTCCGTCGTCGTCATTACAAGCTATTTTCTCTTGGTTGTCGTTTCTCTCCGGTGGTTGCGTCTCGCGCTCAGACCTCAGTGCTGCTAATCCTCCCTGAAAGACAGTGATAAAGGAGAAAAAGATAATGACTAAAGTGGAATGGAGCCATTTTAGAGAGCCTGCAGCCCCCCTCAGTCTGCCTTCGATGGTTGGATTTGACTATTATGGTTTGCTGTTCGGCTGTGTGACAGCTGTTGCAGGAACAACCGAGCACTGGAAAACAGGACACTTATTCTTATTGACGGACACAGAAGCCAATGTGAAACTGCCTTCATGATGGTCCATGTGATTTCATCCAGTCAGACCACTTTAGATCCACCTGAAACCAGAACTGCTCAAAGATATTTTTAAAAGTACTTAACCCCCCCCCCCCCCAATTAGGTGAGTTTCCCTCTCCTCTAAATGATAATGTGAGCAACCCTCTCTTAACAGAAGGACTTTTTGAAGTGTGAACGCAGTCTGACTTCAGATTAGAGATGCACCGATCTGGCCGCTTCTGTGCTAATTACTCCAAAACCTCAATGAATAAACTCTGTGCTTGAGCGTTCGGGACGTTCTAGTTCTAGTTTTGGTTTGTGCGACTTCCTGTGTGGGTCAGCAATGGTGCTGCCTGCCAGGAGACATTGGACAAAGACTTTTAAACGGAACACACTTAATTCAGTGAAGGTATCAATAATCATGCATAAGCTAACATTAAGCTTGATTGAGACATTCAGCAGCTTTGTCAAATAAAATGAGCTGTTTTGTTATTAGTAGATAAGAGTGTTGCAAAAATGCTCACAGTTTGGTTGGGTTCTTCTCCACTGTTGGTCATAAACTAAGCTCCTTCTCTAGGACAGCAGTACCAGGACCAGAGTGACAGCTGATCCATCAGGCCAGTTTTAGAGATATCTGATCGGTGCATCCCTGCGTCAGGTGTCGATGGGGGAAAGAATCGTGGGTAATTCTGGTAGCACTTACTAAAGCTTTTATGTGCCTTATTTGTTAAAAAATAATGTTGACAATCAGGAGCCTGCGCTGATCCGTCTGCCAAAGGGGTGAGCAGCTAAACCCACTTACCCGGAACACAAGAACATGCCTGTTGACCCCGGTTGACCCCGGTTGACCTCTGCTTTCCCTTCACCGTAGCTCAGAAACATTTGGCATCTTTGTTCTGCTGCAGTTCTGACCCTCATTAGAAATGTGCCAGCATGAGGTTCTCCAGCCCCAGGTTCTCCATCTGTGCATCCGTCTCTGTGACCCACGCTTGGACCCCCAACAGGCTCGACTGTGACGCCGGGGTTGGAATTGACTGAATAACGTGCAGCACTTTGGCAAAATTCAGTTTACAAATTTAAAATCAGCCCCAAACCAGCAGCATGGGATTCTTGATGCCAGGGTTTAGCTGGTGTGGTCTAATCCTCTTCAGGATCTTCCCCTTTGTGCCTTTTTTATCTGGTGGATGCAAGTCTGGCAACAATAATGAGCTAAAACTGCCTTTGCTCAGAGTAAATAAAAACAAAGGTCCCTTTTAGAATTTAAAGGGACTTGTCAGTATATTTTTGAATACTTTGCGTACAAAAAGGAACAACAAAACCAGAAAAGAAATAGTGTTGTATTTTATATATGATAGAACATTTCATTATAGTGACACGTCACTAATATATTTATACTAATATATTATCCATTTTGTTCAGGTTTGAAAGTGGTTTCTATATAGACTGAATGTTTCTATATGGAATCTGACCAGTGCCATCACAGATATATGAACCTGTCTTCATTCCAATTATATGCAAATAAATTATTTTGAAATAAAATGTCCTGCTCTGATTTTTTTTCGCTCCTTGTTAAAGTTGTAAAGGATTCATCCAGATGAATCCACCTGTTTATCCCTCTTGAGGTCACTAGTCCCCCCTACCTTCACTTAAAGAGACTAGCATCACTTCGCTGACTAGACTTCCCGCAGGATAAGAATGTCCTCAAAGGATCGCACCTCTGGATTAACTTGGACTGTTGCCCCTTTCCAAGACTGCCCTTTTTGGTTCTTCACTTTGCTTTCCCGCTCCACAGTTTTCAGGCCTCACACCCTTCGGGTTCTATGAATAAAGATTTGTTCCATCCTCATTGGCTGTCTTCTGTCTGCCTTCGGGTCCAATCTAAACATAGACTCAACGGAACAATCAGATGCTAGCAGGTTAGCATTACTCTGGTGAGGTATTTTTTTGTTGCAGTGTTTGTTTTTGACCTCAACCATTAACCTACCAACAAGAGAAAGATCAGGGCGGCAAAATGGGCCTCAGCGTCAATGAAAGACAGACTACAGACTTGTAGACGAGCAGACTTTGCCATTGGTCTAGGGTGGTGAAGCAGCAGCAAAAGGGAGCTGAAGGATGAGATGCCAGACCTCAAGACCCTAACCGCCCTTACTGCACGCCTAGACGACCATCTCAGGGACAGACGGAGGGGGCAGGTTTTCATCCATGATGACTTTCTCGACATTGACTATCGATCCCTTGATGCACAACATGGGTCTAAAGTGACCCGACTGAGTTATATTTGCTTTATCTTTGAAATTAATTAATTTTATTACTCAGCATTCCAGGTATTCCTCAATTAACTTGTTTTTGATCATAATTCATCCTTCTTGTATAATTTTATTTTTTACATTTTGAATAAAAACACTTTTACATCACCCTCCTTTTTACATCACTACCCCTCTAATGCACAACATGGGTCTAAAATAAGAAATTTGATGTGATAACTCTGCATAATTATTGATTATGTAATTAATTTGAATTGAAGAATTAGTAGCTCCATTCTGGTCAGAAAGGAAAAATTTTCAATCGGCTACCGTAGCTAGCTAGCGATCTACCGTAGCTAGCTAGCTGTTGACATTTGACGATCATGTTGTGTGACAAATAAACACATTTCAAAGATAAAATGTATGCTTATTTGGCCTAAAGCATTGCTAACGTGATTATTTGAAGCAGATTATTGTTATAGTTTGTAGTAATTTAATTGAAAATCACACTTGGATAAATGGGTCATTTTTACCCATGTGGTGTAGTAATCCAAAATCTATTTTATTCTTAAAATAATAAACAGAAAATGGAAGCATTGACCTTGTACTAATCAAAAACAAGATATTAAAATATAATTGGGACATTTAATAGTAAAATGAATTGATTTTTAAAAAATACAGCAAAGAAACACTCACCAGCCTGAAAACATATAGAAAATGAATGCAGGTCATTTTTGACCCATGTTGTGCATTAGAGGGGGTGTCATATGTTGTGCATCAAAGGGTTAACAACACCACCACCAAGCATAAGTACCATTAACCCCTTCCACAGGGCTTTTAGTCCACTCTAAAGAGCCTGGATCTGAATACCTGGTGACGCTCTTCAATTTAACCATGCACCTGTCTCTAGTCTGTCTCTAGTCTGTCTCTAGTCAACAATGTTAGATCCCTCTTCGTTGCCCTCAAAGACATTGTCATCTCTGACATTAATGGGGAACATATCCAACATGTCTACCTAGTGTCCCAGTACCTTCTCATGAATAAACGTTTTTAAAACGAGAGAGGTCCTCTTTTTCTGGGTTCATCCTTGGACAGGGACATTCTCGTCTGAACCGTCACAATGTTTCTTGGGTTTTGCTAATTTTTACCGTTGCTTCATTTGCGATTAAAGCAAAGTTGCCGCACCTCTCACCAAACATTCCTCCAACCTGAATGTTTTCCAGTGGTCCGATGAGGACACGGTTTAGCTCCGCTCCCCATCCTTTCACACCCGGATCCCGGTCACCAGTTTTGTGGACAAGATGCTTTTCTCCCAGCATGACTACCCAAAGCTCCATCTCTGCATCTTCTACAGAGATACATCTTCTACAGGCTACGTTGGAGGTAAACTACAATGTGGGGAATAGAGACTTGCTCGTGGTTGTCATAGCTTTGCAGGAGACTCTTGCTGGAGGGGTCCATCTAGCCATTAGTGGTGTGGACCAACCACAAGGACCTGTCTTACCTTAGGAAAACTAAGTGGGTAAACCTCCAGCAAGCTCGGTGGGTGCTCTTTCTAGCCTGTTTAAATCTCTCTATGTACTGCCCAGGTTCCAGTAAATCAAGCGGGTGCCCTGTCTTGCCGGTTTTCCCGGACCTTTCCAGCTCAGAACCTGGTTCCATCCTGCCTCACTACTGCATTGAGGAGCTGCTCCTGGAAAATGGACAAGAAGGTTTTGGAGGTGTAACCAACAACTCTACTCCAGTGGCTTTTTGTCCCTAAATCTGTCCGCTCAACCGTTCCACAGTGGGGGCTTTCTTCCAGGTTCACCTGTCATCAAGGCCTCACCCAGACCCAGATTTCCTTAGGAAAACTTCTGGTGGATTGAGACTTTTTCCCATGTGATGGATGCAGACCTAGACCAGAGACTCAAGCTGAGGGAACCATTCTGGCAATGGTGTCTAAAAGGGTGTGCCATAACCCGGTCCAAACTAGCCAGGTTTCCTGTCGTCCCAGGCAGAAATGTTTTTTACCAGGCAAGTGTGAACCCAGGTGAATGGGTTATTACTTGGTAGATCAGAAAACCTGGCTTTTTTCAACATCCCTCACTTCAAGCCAACTTCAAACTCCTTCACTCCTGTCATCACTGGGCATGAGGGTGGTAGAGCGGCTGGCTTAAATATTTGTCTGAGTCAGTTGATCACAGCACGCTGAGTTTCACATTTAGCCTCCTCAGCTGTCTCCTGGCAACAATGTAAGCATACATTTCAACTGTCCCAAACACACATGGCTACCCACATGAACAAGCATAACTTTATTTAGCTGGGCAGCATACAATCAGCAGACACTCAGAGTATATCTGGGAGCACAGAGATAGATAGTCGACACTCCATATGCAGAGTGGGTCTGCGGGAAAGCTGCTGACTGCATCTGAAATATTGGCCATATATAACAATCGCAATTCTAAATCTGGGATTCAAATCTGAAACCTGGTAGAGAATTTCTCAGAATTATACACAGATCAAAAAGTGAAAATGGTCAGAAAATGAACCATTTGGTCTCATCTTCTCCCCCACTTTAGTCTTTCGGGGTCACGGGGAGGGAGCACGTATGTGTGAAGGCAGGTCCCCCCTTAGGTGAAAGCAGGTCCCCCCTTAGGTGAAGGCAGGTCCCCCCCTAGGTGAAGGCAGGTCCCCCCTTGGGTGAAGGCAGGTCCCCCCCTTGGGTGAAGGCCGGTCCCCCCCTTGGGTTAAGGCAGGTCCCCCCTTGGGTGAAGGCAGGTCCCCCCTTGGGTGAAGGCAGGTCCCCCCTTGGGTGAAGGCAGGTCCCCCCCTTGGTCAGTCGCCAGCTCATCGCAGGGCCCTACGTGTGCATTTGTGGGTTCGGTGCCTTGCTCAAGGGTACCTGGGCAGTTCTCTGAAGGTATACTGGCTCTACGACCAGAACACCTTCCATGTTTTGTCTGCAATGGGACTTGAACCAAGAACCCTCCTCTTCTCACGGAATGAGCTACGTTCAAAGGGCTCTGAGAGATGCTTCACTGAGCTCCAGCATTGCTTTCTAACTTTCATGTCGTGAAAGACTGGAGATTGACAACATGCCTGTTCTGACAGGAAGGATGGGGGTATAAGTGGAGTGCCACAGGGTACAACCTGATCCAAAGATCCCCCTCCCGGTTTAGCCTTTTAATCTGTACCTGTGACAGATTACTGGCCTTTTCCAAGTGGGTGACTTTTATTCTGCTCACACTGGGTGACCAGGTGTCCTGGCCCAACTTCTTAAAGGGGTTCAAGGCAAGAAATATGACCAGAGCCTGATATATCCATCACACGTGCACAGTGATTATCCTCAGAACCACTTACAAAATGGTTTTTCCGCTGGATGACCTCCAGAAAGAGGGTTGGCCTGTCCTGCATGGGTTTGGTGAAGATTTGAAGGAGGTAGCCCTTGTCATCAAAATCAACCAAGATTCTCAGTTTCTGAAAAGAAAGAGAAGGTTTACAGGCGGGTAGACGAGTGAAAAGAGTGGAACCTTTACTCTCTCCCCACATGTGCTCACCTGTAGAACATCGAGGTCCTCCTCCACCTTGATCTTTGCCGTTTTGAGCTTCTGCCGCAGGTCGTCGTAGTAGGTGTCAGGTGCTGAAAGGAAGTCCATCCCTCGGGCACGCAGGTTCACTATCTGGCTCAAAGATAAAAGGCAGCATGCTTGTCTTCACTTGCAGATTTGAGAGGGAAGCATCTGTATCAGGAGCCTCACAGCTTCAATGATGTTCGAGGTGTTGAGGGCGATGTGCTGCACGCCCGGTCCTCCGTTATAGTCCACGTATTCCTGTGAGGACAGAGACACAGGACAGCTGAAACCAGGCGGGACGCTGGTCCACATATTGCTCTTGTGTAGAGTTGAAAATCAAGCGGTTCCAAAGTTCCAAAAGGAAGAAACTCACCTGGATTTGTGAGATCCTTTTCCCCACGGCCGGCTCATTGATGGGCATCTTGATGGTCTCTTCATAATTAGCCACGACGATGGATCTCAGCGAACTGTAATCCGTGTAGATCTGTTTATCGTCTATGGACCAGAACCGATGGAACAGCAAACATTTCTGATACCTGGAATTTGAGGGGGAAAAGAGTGTGAGGACAACCTTATTTTCTGCTTCGAGGCTTAAATGTGACACTAAAAACAAGCGCGTTGGCCTTGATGTGGTCCTGTCTGATGGTGAGGTGTTGATTGAACCCATTTATTTCACTCCATGGTTTTGAAATGAAAGAGTCAAAATAAAAGTCATGAAACGTAGTTTCAGTGTAAAGAGGTCTTTTGGCATCAGATGTCCAAGGATGTGTAACATGGCTCTGAGAACGTTAGCAGTAAACACCAGCAGCTGAGCAGGGGACGACCTTTGACCCTCATGGAGGACGTGCGCTCACCAGTCTGTGACGGGCACCATTTGATCATCTGGCTGATTTCCCACAATGTGATCGATAAAGCGCAGGCCTGGGGGGGGCCTACCGGAGAGAGAGGAAGGGTCATCTTGGGTTAGCCCACAGAGAAAAGAGCTGCAGCCAGTTAGCTCTAATCCTTGGATTTGACTCACAGTTTTGCTAACAGAGGATCCTTGTACAGAGGCTCTTTGTAGCCTGGCAGGAAAAGGCCTGTGTAGGGGCCGAGGTACTCGATGAGGGTGTGCGTTGTGTCCCCGTACTGCGGAAAACACACAAATGTGTGTCAAACACACATTTCCACTTTGATGTGTGTTCCTCCTGACGTACCGTTTGAATGATGGCGTACTTGACCTTCCCGTGGTCGTCCTGCTCCACCCAGGGCTCCCTGACCACCACGGCTCCTCGCTCCCTGGCCGTCTGTGGGGGGGAGAGCGTTTGGGATCAGCTTGAAACAGAGGAGCAACAGTGCGCTGGTGCATGGAGACGCCTCCTGGAAGCCCCCTAGTGGTGGCAGGCTGAACGGCCTGCTGCTCCTGTCCTATGTAACCTGACGCCTGGACTGAAACCGTGATTCAAACACAGACTTTATCTAAAACCTTGACTGAAGTTCAGAAGGTTCCATTTCAACTCTCTGGATCCACTAAACACACACGTGGCAGGTTCTGGGGCAACATTAAAACATGACACTCTGACACTCTTTTGTGCCTCTGATTCCAGAAAAAGACCATTTATCTTTGCCCAATATTTCGTTTGAACATGTAATTCCTCATTTACGGGAGCTCCAGCTGGGAACTTTTATTTAAACTATTCGTAGAATAATAATCCGGAATAATCTAAATTTATGCTAGAGGTGAGCGGTGAGTTTACATGTGTTTAATCTCATCGATATCTTTTGCTGTTTAAGCTACTGAGAACTAGAGGAAAGATGGTTTAGAACATACATGACATGTTTTTATGATACGCTCTTATCTTTAAAATCACTGATGTCCAAAAAATGCAGCTAAGGTTTTATATCACAGCCATGATTTTATCTAATGATTCCAAGAAACTTTTCCTTCTTTTGAACACACTTGTCCAGTGTTCAAATGATAATGAAATCATTTGTGATGCGTTAGAATAGGCCAGCAATTCACCAATATTTCTCCATCAACAACCGATGAAAGGACACAAACCAGACCTCTCAAACCTTTGCTCAAATTGTTACTTTATAATTTAAGACAACTCATCAATGAAATGAAGCATAATTTGCTGTATTTTGGTTGCATTAGCGTTGGGAATATTTGCACTTATTCTGGGCTTAGGTCCAATTAGGTCCACCTTTGTGCAGAGATTCAACAGGTCTCTGCTACTGGTTACCACCCGCCATCTTCAGATGGTCCTGCTCTTGTTGTTTGAAACGCAGACAAACTCTGACATGATGTTTTAAACTGAGCTGAGTCAAGATTTTATAGAATCTAAACACATATGAGAGGAGAAAAAGGTGCAAAAATAAAATGCACGGTGCAGCTAAACTCTCCCAGTAGGAAAACAGGCTTTTTAAATTCTGAACTGCATTTCCCATGTTGCCTTGCAGCTCTCTAACGTACAATGCCAAAGAGATCAGGTTGCTCCTGAAGGAAGACATACTCATTGAAACCAAGTGGATGGTTGAATGGATCATGATTGATCCTGCAAGCTTTACAGGTAACCAAGTAAAGATTATTTCCATTTATTTTTATTTTTTACTGCATACAGTCCTGGAGCTTGTTGGGGACTTTCAGTGTACTGGATGCTGTTGATACATGCAGAGAAGTGGTTTTCCCCAGAGCCTGAGCCTTCAGACTGGCTGCAGCTCCAACCAGACTGACAGTCATAACTTCATCACTGTGTCTGAACTCTGGCTTTGACCAACAGAGAATGGTGAGTGGGAGATCATCCACCGACCCGCCAAGAGAAACACCTACAAACACATTCCCATGGAGAGCAACAAGCATCAGGACATCACCTTCTACCTGGTCATCAGACGCAAACCTCTCTTCTACGTGGTCAACATCATCATCCCCTGCGTGCTCATCTCCTTCCTGGCCTCGCTGGTCTACTACCTGCCCGCAGACAGTCAGTGCAGAGTCCCAGAACGTACTGAAGCCAGCGTCAGGCAGATTAACAGTCTGGGACCTTTTCAGAATCACAACTACATGAACTGAGTTAACCTTCAACAGCACCCAAAGAATCAGACATTATAGCTGAATATCACGTCAGCACGGGACAACACAGCTAATAAAGCAGCAAACATCGGTAGTGGGCGGAGCTGAGGGGCCGCCATTAATGGAGAAACATTAATTAGCTCCCCAACAGATTTTTGAATATATTTTAAAAAGGATAATAAAAATGTGTGTGTGTGTGTGTAGGTGGTGAGAAGATGACACTGTCCATCTCGGTGCTGCTCGCTCAGTCTGTCTTCCTACTCTTGATCTCTCAAAGGCTCCAGAAACATCCACGTCCGTTCCTCTTATTGTGAAGTAGGTAAACGCACCATTTACTCCACATCACTTTAACTCTGAATCAGATATATTCTGTCTGCCTTCGGGTCCAATCTAAACATAGACTCAACGGAACAATCAGATGCTAGCAGGTTAGCATTACTCTGGTGAGGTATTTTTTTGTTGCAGTGTTTGTTTTTGACCTCAACCATTAACCTACCAACAAGAGAAAGATCAGGGCGGCAAAATGGGCCTCAGCGTCAATGAAAGACAGACTACAGACTTGTAGACGAGCAGACTTTGCCATTGGTCTAGGGTGGTGAAGCAGCAGCAAAAGGGAGCTGATGGATGAGATGCCAGACCTCAAGACCCTAACCGCCCTTACTGCACGCCTAGACGACCATCTCAGGGACAGACGGAGGGGGCAGGTTTTCATCCATGATGACTTTCTCGACATTGACTATCGATCCCTTGATGCACAACATGGGTCTAAAGTGACCCGACTGAGTTTATATTTGCTTTATCTTTGAAATTAATTAATTTTATTACTCAGCATTCCAGGTATCCTCAATTAACTTGTTTTTGATCATAATTCATCCTTCTTGTATAATTTTTTTTTTACATTTTGAATAAAAACACTTTTTACATCACCCTCCTTTTTACATCACTACCCCTCTAATGCACAACATGGGTCTAAAATAAGAAATTTGATGTGATAACTCTGCATAATTATTGATTATGTAATTAATTTGAATTTGAAGAATTAGTAGCTCCATTTCTGGTCAGAAAGGGAAAAATTTTCAATCGGCTACCGTAGCTAGCTAGCGATCTACCGTAGCTAGCTAGCTGTTGACATTTGACGATCATGTTTGTGTGACAAATAAACACATTTCAAAGATAAAATGTATGCTTATTTGGCCTAAAGCATTGCTAACGTGATTATTTGAAGCAGATTATTGTTATAGTTTGTAGTAATTTAATTGAAAATCACACTTGGATAAATGGGTCATTTTTACCCATGTGGTGTAGTAATCCAAAATCTATTTTATTCTTAAAATAATAAACAGAAAATGGAAGCATTGACCTTGTACTAATCAAAAACAAGATATTAAAATTATAATTGGGACATTTAATAGTAAAATGAATTGATTTTTAAAAAATACAGCAAAGAAACACTCACCCAGCCTGAAAACATATAGAAAATGAATGCAGGTCATTTTTGACCCATGTTGTGCATTAGAGGGGTGTTCATATGTTGTGCATCAAAGGTTAACAACACCACCACCAAGCATAAGTCCCATTAACCCCCTTCCACAGGGCTTTTAGTCCACTCTAAAGAGCCTGGATCTGAATACCTGGTGACGCTCTTCAGCTTTAACCATGCACCTGTCTCTAGTCTGTCTCTAGTCTGTCTCCAGTCAACAATGTTAGATCCCTCTTCGTTGCCCTCAAAGACATTGTCATCTCTGACATTAATGGGGAACATATCCAACATGTCTACCTAGTGTCCCAGTACCTTCTCATGAATAAACGTTTTGTAAAACGAGAGAGGTCCTCTTTTCTGGGTTCATCCTTGGACAGGGACAATTCTCGTCTGAACCGTCACAATGTTTCTTGGTTTTGCTAATTTTTACCGTTGCTTCATTTGCGATTAAAGCAAAGTTGGCCGCACCTCTCACCAAACATTCCTCCAACCTGAATGTTTTCCAGTGGTCCGATGAGGACACGTTTTGCTCCGCTCCCCATCCTTTCACACCCGGATCCGGTCGCCAGTTTTGTGGACAAGATGCTTTTCTCTCCAGCATGACTACCAAAGCTCCATCTCTGCATCTTCTACAGAGATACATCTTCTACAGGCTACGTTGGAGGTAAACTACAATGTGGGGAATAGAGACTTGCTCGTGGTTGTCATAGCTTTGCAGGAGACTCTTGCTGAGGGGTCCATCTAGCATTAGTGTGTGGACCAACCACAAGGACCTATCTTACCTTAGGAACACTAAGGGGTAAAACTCCAGCAAGCTCGGTGGGTGCTCTTTCTAGCCTGTTTTAAATTCTCTCTCATGTACTGCCCAGGTTCCAGTAACATGCCAGGCGCCCTGTCTCTGTCTGTCGGTTTTCTTCCGGACCTTTCCAGCTCAGAACCTGGTTCCATCCTGCCTCACTACTGCATTGAGGAGGTGCTTCCTGGAAAATGGACAAGAGGGTTTTGGAGGTGTAACTACACCAACTCTACTCCAGTGGCTTTTTGTCCCTAAATTCTGTCCGCTCAACCGTTCCACAGTGGGGGCTTTCTTCCAGGTTCACCTGTCATCAAGCCTCTCACCCAGACCCAGATTTCCTTAGGAAACACTCTGGTGGATTGAGACTTTTTCCCATGTGATGGATGCAGACCTAGACCAGAGACTCAAGGCTGAGGGAACCATTCTGGCAATGGTGTCTAAACAGGGTGTGCCATAACCCGGTCCAAACTAGCCGGGTTTCCTGTCGTCCCAGGCAGAAACTGTTTTTTACCAAGGCAAGTGTGAACCCAGGTGAATGGGTTATTACTTGGTAGATCAGAAAACCTGGCTTTTTTCAACATCCCTCACTTCAAGCCAACTTCAAACTCCTTCACTCCTGTCATCACTGGGCATGATGGTAGAGCGGCTGGCTTAAATGTTTGTCTGAGTCCAGTTGATCACAGCACGCTGAGTTTCACATTTAGCCTCCTCAGCTGTCTCCTGGCAACAATGTAAGCATACATTTCAACTGTCCCAAACACACATGGCTACCCACATGAACAAGCATAATAACTTTAGCTGGGCAGCATACAATCAGCAGACACCTCGAGTATATCTGGGAGCACAGAGATAGATCGTCGACACTCCATATGCAGAGTGGGTCTGCGGGAAGCTGCTGACTGCATCTGAAATATGTGGCCATATATAACAATCGCAATTCTAAAATCTGGGATTCAAATCTGAAACCTGGTAGAGAATTTTCTCAGAATTATACACAGATCAAAAAGTGAAAATGGTCAGAAAATAAACCATTTGGTCTCATCTTCTTCCCCACTTTAGTCCTTTCGGGGTCACGGGGAGGGAGCACGTATGTGTGAAGGCAGGTCCCCCCTTAGGTGAAAGCAGGTCCCCCCTTAGGTGAAGGCAGGTCCCCCCTTAGGTGAAGGCAGGTCCCCCCTTGGGTGAAGGCAGGTCCCCCCCTTGGTGAAGGCCGGTCCCCCCCTTGGGTTAAGGCAGGTCCCCCCTTGGGTGAAGGCAGGTCCCCCCCTTGGGTGAAGGCAGGTCCCCCCTTGGGTGAAGGCAGGTCCCCCCCTTGGTCAGTCGCCAGCTCATCGCAGGGCCCTACGTGTGCATTTGTGGGTTCGGTGCTTTGCTCAAGGGTACCTGGGCAGTTCTCTGAAGGTATACTGGCTCTACGACCAGAACACCTTCCATGTTTTGTCTGCAATGGGACTTGAACCAAGAACCCTCCTCTTCTCACAGAATGAGCTACGTTCAAAGGGCTCTGAGAGATGCTTCACTGAGCTCCAGCATTGCGTTCTAACTTTCATGTCGTGAAAGACTGGAGATTGACAACATGCCTGTTCTGACAGGAAGGATGGGGGTATAAGTGGAGTGCCACAGGGTACAACCTGATCCAAAGATCCCCCTCCCGGTTTAGCCTTTTAATCTGTACCTGTGACAGATTACTGGCCTTTTCCAAGTGGGTGACTTTTATTCTGCTCACACTGGGTGACCAGGTGTCCTGGCCCAACTTCTTAAAGGGGTTCAAGGCAAGAAATATGACCAGAGCCTGATATATCCCATCGCACGTGCACAGTGATTATCCTCAGAACCACTTACAAAATGGTTTTTCCGCTGGATGACCTCCAGAAAGAGGGTTGGCCTGTCCTGCATGGGTTTGGTGAAGATTTGAAGGAGGTAGCCCTTGTCGTCAAAATCAACCAAGATTCTCAGTTTCTGAAAAGAAAGAGAAGGTTCACAGGCGGGTAGACGAGTGAAAAGAGTGGAACCTTTACTCTCTCCCCACATGTGCTCACCTGTAGAACATCGAGGTCCTCCTCCACCTTGATCTTTGCCGTTTTGAGCTTCTGCCGCAGGTCGTCGTAGTAGGTGTCAGGTGCTGAAAGGAAGTCCATCCCTCGGGCACGCAGGTTCACTATCTGGCTCAAAGATAAAAGGCAGCATGCTTGTCTTCACTTGCAGATTTGAGAGGGAAGCATCTGTATCAGGAGCCTCACAGCTTCAATGATGTTCGAGGTGTTGAGGGCGATGTGCTGCACGCCCGGTCCTCCGTTATAGTCCACGTATTCCTGTGAGGACAGAGACACAGGACAGCTGAAACCAGGCGGGACGCTGGTCCACATATTGCTCTTGTGTAGAGTTGAAAATCAAGCGGTTCCAAAAGGAAGGAAACTCACCTGGATTTGTGAGATCCTTTTCCCCACGGCCGGCTCATTGATGGGCATCTTGATGGTCTCTTCATAATTAGCCACGACGATGGATCTCAGCGAACTGTAATCCGTGTAGATCTGTTTATCGTCTATGGACCAGAACCGATGGAACAGCAAACATTTCTGATACCTGGAATTTGAGGGGGAAAAGAGTGTGAGGACAACCTTATTTTCTGCTTCGAGGCTTGAATGTGACACTAAAAACAAGCGCGCGTTGGCCTTGATGTGGTCCTGTCTGATGGTGAGGTGTTGATTGAACCCATTTATTTCACTCCATTGGTTTTGAAATGAAAGAGTCAAAATAAAAGTCATGAAACGTAGTTTCAGTGTAAAGAGGTCTTGTGGCATCAGATGTCCAAGGATGTGTAACATGGCTCTGAGAACGTTAGTAACACACCAGCAGCTGAGCAGGGGACGACCTTTGACCCTCATGGAGGACGTGCGCTCACCAGTCTGTGACGGGCACCATTTGATCATCTGGCTGATTTCCCACAATGTGATCGATAAAGCGCAGGCCTGCGGGGGGCCTACCGGAGAGAGAGGAAGGGTCATCTTGGGTTAGCCCACAGAGAAAAGAGCTGCAGCCAGTTAGCTCTAATCCTTGGATTTGACTCACAGTTTTGCTAACAGAGGATCCTTGTACAGAGGCTCTTTGTAGCCTGGCAGGAAAAGGCCTGTGTAGGGGCCGAGGTACTCGATGAGGGTGTGCGTTGTGTCCCCGTACTGCGGAAAACACACAGATGTGTGTCAAACACACATTTCCACTTTGATGTGTGTTCCTCCTGACGTACCGTTTGAATGATGGCGTACTTGACCTTCCCGTGGTCGTCCTGCTCCACCCAGGGCTCCCTGACCACCACGGCTCCTCGCTCCCTGGCCGTCTGTGGGGGGAGAGCGTTTGGGATCAGCTTGAAACAGAGGAGCAACAGTGCGCTGGTGCGTGGAGACGCCTCCTGGAAGCCCCCTAGTGGTGGCAGGCTGAACGGCCTGCTGCTCCTGTCCTATGTAACCTGACGCCTGGACTGAAACCGTGATTCAAACACAGACTTTATCTAAAACCTTGACTGAAGTTCAGAAGGTTCCATTTCAACTCTCTGGATCCACTAAACACACACGTGGCAGGTTCTGGGGCAACATTAAAACATGACACTCTGACACTCTTTTGTGCCTCTGATTCCAGAAAAAGACCATTTATCTTTGCCCAATATTAACATGTAATTCCTCATTTACGGGAGCTCCAGCTGGGAACTTTTATTTAAACTATTCGTAGAATAATAATCCGGAATAATCTAAATTTATGCTAGAGGTGAGCGGTGAGTTTACATGTGTTTAATCTCATCGATATCTTTTGCTGTTTAAGCTACTGAGAACTAGAGGAAAGATGGTTTAGAACATACATGACCTGTTTTTATGATACGCTCTTTATCTTTAAAATCACTGATGTCCAAAAAATGCAGCTAAGGTTTTATATCACAGCCATGATTTTATCTAATGATTCCAAGAAACTTTTCCTTCTTTTGAACACACTTGTCCAGTGTTCAAATGATAATGAAATCATTTGTGATGCGTTAGAATAGGCCAGCAATTCACCAATATTTCTCCATCAACAACCGATGAAAGGACACAAACCAGACCTCTCAAACCTTTGCTCCAAATTGTTACTTTATAATTTAAGACAACTCATCAATGAAATGAAGCATAATTTGCTGTATTTTGGTTGCATTAGCGTTGGGAATATTTGCACTTATTCTGGGCTTAGGTCCAATTAGGTCCACCTTTGTGCAGAGATTCAACAGGTCTCTGCTACTGGTCACCACCCGCCATCTTCAGATGGTCCTGCTCTTGTTGTTTGAAACGCAGACAAACTCTGACATGATGTTTTAAACTGAGCTGAGTCAAGATTTTTTAGAATCTAAACACATATGAGAGGAGAAAAAGGTGCAAAAATAAAATGCATGGTGCAGCTAAACTCTCCCAGTAGGAAAACAGGCTTTTTAAATTCTGAACTGCATTTCCCATGTTGCCTTGCAGCTCTCTAACGTACAATGCCAAAGAGATCAGGTTGCTCCTGAAGGAAGACATACTCATTGAAACCAAGTGGATGGTTAAATGGATCATGATTGATCCTGCAAGCTTTACAGGTAACCAAGTAAAGATTATTTCCATTTATTTTTATTTTTTACTGCATACAGTCCTGGAGCTTGTTGGGGACTTTCAGTGTACTGGATGCTGTTGATACATGCAGAGAAGTGGTTTTCACCAGAGCCTGAGCCTTCAGACTGGCTGCAGCTCCAACCAGACTGACAGTCATAACTTCATCACTTGTGTCTGAACTCTGGCTTTGACCAACAGAGAATGGTGAGTGGGAGATCATCCACCGACCCGCCAAGAGAAACACCTACAAACACATTCCCATGGAGAGCAACAAGCATCAGGACATCACCTTCTACCTGGTCATCAGACGCAAACCTCTCTTCTACGTGGTCAACATCATCATCCCCTGCGTGCTCATCTCCTTCCTGGCCTCGCTGGTCTACTACCTGCCCGCAGACAGTCAGTGCAGAGTCACAGAACGTACTGAAGCCAGCGTCAGGCAGATTAACAGTCTGGGACCTTTTCAGAATCACAACTACATGAACTGAGTTAACCTTCAACAGCACCCAAAGAATCAGACATTATAGCTGAATATCACGTCAGCACGGGACAACACAGCTAATAAAGCAGCAAACATCGGTAGTGGGCGGAGCTGAGGGGCCGCCGTTAATAAGAAACATTAATTAGCTCCCCAACAGATTTTTGAATATATTTTAAAAAGGATAATAAAAATGTGTGTGTGTGTGTGTGTGTGTAGGTGGGAGAAGATGACACTGTCCATCTCGGTGCTGCTCGCTCAGTCTGTCTTCCTACTCTTGATCTCTCAAAGGCTCCAGAAACATCCACGTCCGTTCCTCTTATTGTGAAGTAGGTAAACGCACCATTTATTCACATCACTTTAACTCTGAATCAGATATATTCTGCTTCTCCAAACTATATATACATTAGGGCTGCAGAACCAGGTGACAACCGGCTGAGATTTAAAAAATGGAAAACACATGAGTGGTGTTGTGGTTGAAGATATTTGATGTTCATCATGGTGGTGGTGACGGTGGTGGTGCTGAACTGTGTGGTCGTCCTCAACCTCCACTTCAGGACGCCGAGCACGCACGTCATGTCTGAGTGGACCAAACAGGTAAGACACACACATCCTGTTGTCCCTTTGTTGAACAGATGAACATCAGGATATATGAACATATGACTGAATAACATGAAAGAGGATATATGAACATGTGACTTAATAACTTATGAAAGAGGATATATGAACCTATGACTAATAACATATGAAAGAGGAGGATATATGAACATGTGACTTAATAACATATGAAAGAGGATATATGAACATGTGACTGAATAACATATGAAAGAGGATATATGAACATGTGACTTAATAACATATGAAAGAGGATATATGAACATGTGACTGAATAACATATGAAAGAGGATATATGAACATGTGACTTAATAACATATGAAAGAGGATATATGAACATTGACTGAATAACATATGAAAGAGGATATATGAACATATGACTTAATAACATATGAAAGAGGATATATGAACATGTGACTTAATAACATATGAAAGAGGAAATATGAACATGTGACTTAATAACATATGAAAGAGGATATATGAACATGTGACTTAATAACATATGAAAGAGGATATATGAACCTATGACTTAATAACATATGAAAGAGGATATATGAACCTATGACTTAATAACATATGAAAGAGGATATATGAACATGTGATTTTCCCACTATAACACACACACATACACACATCAGTATCAGTGTTCCAAATCCTGTTTTCTTTTTCTGCCAGCTCTTCCTCCAGCGATTACCCCTCATCTTGCGCATGTCCCGCCCTGCTGAGGCAGAGCCGTACTGGGATGGAGCGTTACCGTGGCGATCCAGCTCAGTGGGCTACATTGCCTCGGCTGAGGAGTACGACAGTGTGAAGTCCCGCAGTGAGCTGATGTTTGAGAAACAGTCTGGGAGACACGGACTGGTGACCCGAGTCACACACGCTGCCAGGACGTTTCCAGAAACATTTAAACACATGAGATATAGAAGCATCAGTAGCTTCATTTGAGTTCTGAGCTTTGGTGTCTGTGTGGAGCTGTGAAACCACAAGAAGAGGGAGGAGCCATCAGCTGTACGCAGAGATCAAGCCGGCTGTGGATGGAGCCACTACATCATTAAACACATGCGCAACAAGAACGACTACAATGAGCTCAGAGGGTTCAAACAGAGTCCTCAACCCAAAGTCTGATTTAAAAAGATCAAAAGTGGCGTAAATGTCTGGTCCTGACAGGAGAAGGATAACTGGAGCGGCATCGCTCGTACAGTAGACCGCCTCTGCCTCTTCCTGGTTACCCCGGTGATGACCTTTGGCACCCTAATCATCTTTCTGAGGGGAATCTGTAACCAACCTCCTCATCTGCCCTTCAAAGGAGCCCCGCATGACTCCAGAGAGGAGAACCCACGCCTGCTGTGATGCTCACACACAGCCAGGGCTTTTTCCATCGCCATCGCTTCTCTGGGGGAAATGTTGCATTTCTTTATCTTAATAACAACAAATCTTTAGTTTGTTCTATAGGAGCTCCATATGTTTAGTGTCAGAGACTTCTTAGATTGTGTTCATTGCTGGCACATAAAGAAAAATGCTTTGATTTTACTAAAGTGACACAAACCCATCTCAGCACTGTTTTTTATATCCTCTATATTATTGTGCGTAGTCTGTGTAACTGTTGTGCTTTATTTCTGCTGGCTTCTTTAATGGGATGTAAACCAGCCTGACATAATACCAGTTGAGTACTTTATTTGATGTTGCCAAAGGTTTAAAAACAGCCTGACAGAATAAGAAATTTAGAGGATGAATTATACCTGGTGGGATCTGATCTTGAATGGCAAATTTTAGAGTATTTTATAGGGAAGTGAAATAATGTTTGGACCTCTTATCAGGCAAAGAGAAAGGTGTTAAGAACTGCTCTAAAAACACCACCTCAGGGGGACTATATCCAAATCTCTCCCTTTACTGATGGGACGTTGAAACGTCAATACGCGGATTCATACATTTAGAACTGGACGTTGCACCAGAACTGGAAGCGCGGACTGATACATTTTTAACAGCAGTCCTGCTTCAGTCCTCCGGGGCTTAATAACAAAATACGAAAAATACGAAAATTTTAATTTTGGAAACATTGTTGTCGGTTGTTCGACCTGCCGGCTTTCGCAAAATTGCTAAATACGCGCTAGCATGCATGTTTTAAGCTATCGTAGCGGTATGTTTTACCATGCCCGCGCCCTATAATCCGGAGCGCCTGATGTATGTGTTAAATACAGAAATAGCACCCGTAACTGAGGCTGCACCTTTTAATACGGTGCGCCCTTTGGTCACGAACATACGGTATATAGAACATAGGGCACGTTTGGGCGTGATATCACTCCGCGTCTGCACAACGACCACAACCTCCTATCTTTAGTATTGCTGCGCCAACTGGTGGTCTTTTGGGTTGAGGATAACGGTGATCTATATGTAGCTATATGTAGCTATAGCGTCATTGGCCTCCACTCCAGCCACTCCTGGTAGTTCCTCAAAAACACTGAGTTTCTAGTGGATGCACAATCTGTGGAAGCCAACATAGAAACTTCTGAAGAGCCAAAGTTCTTGCAACAAAAATATAGTCCCCAATTAGGTTGTTTTGTTATCACACGACCCCGTCCCCATTATCTTAAGAGAATATAAAAGAATGAGTGGAGACAGAAGAGAGAATGAGACGTTTTTGGCGCGTGTCGCTCTTGATTTTGTGTTTATTTTTGCAGTAAACTTAAAGGAGGCCTTTTCACTTTATGTTTGATTAATTTAAGATGATATTCCATTCTTGACATCTTTAAATTTACAGTATTCATGGGAGATTTATTTGGTCATTTTGCTTCTTTTTATTTCCTATTTCCCACATTTATTCATAGTTTTTATTAGATTGCAATAAATCCTATAACATTGAACAGATTGACTAAAGTCAAATGACCTGCGGTTCCCACCGATAGCCGTCATTCTGATGGGTTTTTGCTGGCTGCAGCTGAAATATTCCAATGCTCCATGTCACAGAGACAGTAAATACTAAACCCTAAAGATTCTGAAGGCACAATGTAAAATAGTAACGTATAATACAGACATTTGAAGAGACAATTAAGAGAATGTTTCCATGCTTCTAAGAGTGGCCGAGGAGCCATTTAGAACTTTATAAAGATGCATTGTGTGATACCAGGAACTAATTTAACTTCAAGGCGAAGCTGCTTCTGCTTTGTCGACCATCGACTGATCTCCTGAAAGTCCACCAGCGCTTTTTAAAAACTGAATTTTTCATCTATGGAGGGAGTAGACGGCAGATGTTTCCACAGATGCTCTTCACCAGTGGTCAGTACCACCGGCCACGTCTCACTGTCTCCAGCCCATAGTGTGGATTCTTTACGAGATCAGACAGCAGCTTCACTCCTGAATCCTGCAGATGGTTCTTACTCAGGTCCAGTTCTCTGAGATGGGAGGGATTGGACCTCAGCGCCGAGGCCAGAGAGCCACAGCTGATCTCTGATAACTGCAGTCCTTTAATCTAAATAAAGAAGGGAAACTTTTATAAGGTTATAAGTGAAACCAGTATTAATCTGAAAGGTTAATCAAAGGCATGATCTGTAAATATTTAATTTAGTTACAGGTTAAAAAATGATAGTAATATGTAATTACCACAATTCCAACCTCTCAGGTTTGCACTGTTCCAGAGGAGAATATATATTGTTCTGGCCCTCACTCTTCCCAGGTTCTCCCACCTCTTTCCCTCCCATCTCATCATGGAGATCCATCTCACCTGTGGCTCATCTTTAAAGGCACAACCTGTCTTAGATGACTTCCTGTCTCCCTCACCATCTCCCTCCTCGTTGGCTGGTGTCTACCAGGCACCCTCACCTAGTTTTGTCTAATTTTGGTTACCATCTGTGGGCTTTTTCATTGTCCTTAAATCAATTTATCATGAATAAGTGGTCCCCGTGTGGCCCTCCCTCCTGAAGGAACTGGGCACAACACACACACTCAGAAAGTGTGAGGACCCTCGGATGGAATAATGGACATTTTTGAGAATGGTGTTTACCTCAGAGTTTCCAGTCGGCAGTTTGGATCCTGGAGAAAACCACAGAGCAGCTTCACTCCTGAATCCTGCAGCTGGTTCACACTCAGGTCCAGTTCTCTGAGATGGGAGGGATTGGACCTCAGCGCCGAGGCCAGAGAGCCACAGCTGATCTCTGATAAACTGCAGTTAAACAATCTGAAAAATGCAGGATGAGGTTATACGGTGCAGGTCTGCATGTTATCTGCGTCAGTACTAAACCTACGTTAGTTCTTAGTTGGGTCAGACCTGAATTCACGATATTACAAGAAATGTTTTTAATGTGGTGCATCACAGCAGTGTTGAGAACAGCCTCACTTCACCATCTTAGCAGCTGGTATATAGGTAGAAAAATGAAGACTGACCTGAGCCTCTCCAGTTTACAGTTTGGACTCTCCAGTCCAGAACAGAGCCGCTTCACTCCTGAATCCTGCAACGTGTTGGAGCTCAGGTCCAGAACCCTCAGATGGGAGGGATTGGACCTCAGCGCCGAGGCCAGAGAGTCACAGCTGGTCTCTGATAACCTGCAGTCCCATAGGCTAAAATAACAATTATTTTGAGAGAAGACAAATAAAAATCAACATGTACCAGAGCAAAACACAGCTTACAAGCAACAAACCTCTGGTCCTGCACCGGCTTATCTGCCGTATGTTCCTATTTTGGGTTCTTTCAGGGCGGTTGGACAAGATCTACAGCGTATGTAAAGTGTGTGTGGGTCAAAATACCTTCCAAGTTTGTGAGACCACATTTCTCAATAGCACTCAACTCTTGTCAGGAGTTGGGACAAAGCGACCCACTCCTGACAGCTTGTGGGCGATGCTGCAGCGACCCTGCAATCCCTACACTCTCTGGTGAAACCAAATCAAAGGTTTTAGACACTGCTGGATGCTGGAAGGGTGGCTATAGTCTGGACGCATCGTTCCCCTGACTGCACATTTCTCCAACAATGATTGGCAGCTGGTGTCACTTGTTCTCCAGATGAGAGAAGGAAAGAGAGCCCCCCCACAGTGTGTTTGATTGCCCCACTGCAAGCTCAATGCTGCCAGAAAACATTGCAGGAGCATCAATTCCCCTCAGGGCATCAACAAGGAGCTCAGGAAAAGGTGCAGCTGCCACCTACTAGAGACAAGCACACTGAGCTGAGATTCAAAGCCCTCTCCTCCCAAGAGAAGAGCTTGTTTGTTGGAGGCTCTTCTGGGCGATACCTGGTGCCACAGCTCCAGCTCAGCCCGTCTCTGGAGCTGAGGTGGAGCTTAGCAAGTTTCATGGTTCTCCACCACTTCCTCTCGCTGAGGACCTTCTCAGCTGGTGGTTTCTGCTCCACCTTCCAAGTTGAGCAGGTGATACTTCTGCATTCCTGCCACCAGTGTCTCTGCAGAAAGAGTCTTCTCTACTGTTTTATATTATATTGTATAAAATTAGGATTTTTGGTTGATGTCTTAGATGTTGTTGACTAAGAGCAGGTTTTTCTTTAATAACAGAGAGATTCGATGAGAAGAGCAAATGTATTATTTTATGAGCTACTTCCACTACTATTATATACACATACTTCCATATTGTCTTAGATTGCAAGCTGCATTTATTGCATCGTTCATAGAAAGTCATATTTGTGAGGAGAAAAACTCAAATAAGGTCATTTTCTTTAATGACCATTACAACAGAAGGAGGCGATGAACAAACAGATTTATCTAAAAATGTGTGAAAACTTATGGATGGAAACCTTTTTAAAATGGTTGCATTGTGTAGAATCGGTGTAGAATCAACTTGTTGACTTCTGATTTGGACTCCAATGGAAGTGAGGTGCAACAATTGTGGATGCTGAAAGCTTCAGATCTTCATGAAGGTTTCTGTGGTTGGACTGACCTGCTGCCCCTTTAAGAGGGAGGCAGGTTTGGGCTTCTGGCTGGAATGAAGCCACCTAAGATGAGAATGACTGCAGGCTTTCGGTACCAAGGTTTAACAGGGTGCTCACTTCACACTTGGGCTTTTCTCTTTTTTGGGATGGCTTTTCTCAGGAGAGAAGGGGCATGGCACACTGCAGCAGCTTTCTTTTTGGGGTTTCTAGTTTTCCTTCTGATCTTTAAAAGACAGGAAGAACCATTTTTGATTGGTCTGAATGTTTGGGCGGTTTTGTGGCCAGCCTAAAATAAAACAAGACAAATCTACAACTGATACTTCCTTTCTAGTCATTGATGACCATCCTCACATGGGACAGATTTCCACAACCAATTTAATACTGCAAATCTGTCCTGTGTGGTCTTTTTTCTGAGAACTGTAACACTACGTTTATAACAAAGATCAAACATGGAAACATTTATTGTCTAACTAGTTACACCTGGGAAAGTACTGGATCATCTCTGACTGACCTGAGAGTCTCCAGCTCACAGAGAGGATCCTGGAGAAAACCACAGAGCAGCTTGACTCCTGGATCCTTCAGCTGGTTATAGCTCAGGTCCAGACCCTCAGATGGGAGGGATTGGACCTCAGCGCCGAGGCCAGAGAGTCACAGCTGATCTCTGATAACCTGCAGTCCCACAGCCTGGAAAAGGAATAAATGGGGCAAATAAAAACACATTCTAAACCTGAAAATGAAGAGAAAAGCAGAAAATGTAAAGAAATTTAGAAAAGACCAACAGAGGCCTCCTGACCTGAGCGTCTCCAGCTTACAGAGAGGATCCTGGAGAAAACCACAGAGCAGCTTCACTGCTGGATCCTTCAGCTGGTTGTGACTCAGCTCCAGAACCCTCAGATGGGAGGGATTGGACCTCAGCGCCGAGGCCAGAGAGTCACAGCTGATCTCTGATAACCTGCAGCGCCACAGCCTGGAAAAAGAATAAATGGGGCAAATAAAAACACATTTCTAAACCTGAAAATGAAGAGAAAAGCAGAAAATGTAAAGAAATTTAGAAAAGACCAACAGAGGCCTCCTGACCTGAGAGTCTCCAGCTTACAGAGAGGATCCTGGAGAAAACCACAGAGCAGCTTCACTGCTGGATCCTTCAGCTGGTTCCCACTCAGGTCCAGAACCCTCAGATGGGAGGGATTGGACCTCAGCGCCGAGGCCAGAGAGCCACAGCTGATCTCTGATAAACTGCAGTGTCTCAGCCTGGAAAAGGAATAAATGGGGCAAATAAAAACACATTTCTAAACCTGAAAATGAAGAGAAAAGCAGAAAATGTAAAGAAATTAGAAAAGACCAACAGAGGCCTCCTGACCTGAGAGTCTCCAGCTTACAGAGAGGATCCTGGAGAAAACCACAGAGCAGCTTCACTGCTGGATCCTTCAGCTGGTTCCCACTCAGGTCCAGAACCCTCAGATGGGAGGGATTGGACCTCAGCGCCGAGGCCAGAGAGCCACAGCTGATCTCTGATAAACTGCAGTGTCTCAGCCTGGAAAAGGAATAAATGGGGCAAATAAAAACACATTTCTAAACCTGAAAATGAAGAGAAAAGCAGAAAATGTAAAGAAATTTAGAAAAGACCAACAGAGGCCTCCTGACCTGAGCGTCTCCAGTCTGCAGTTTGGATGCATCATTGCAGAAGACAGTAACTTTACTCCGGCATCTGTCAGGCTTTGGTTCTTGCTTAAGCTCAGCTCCCGTAGATGAGAAGGGTTTGACGTCATTGCTGAGGCCACAACTTCCCAATGACTCGTTGAAAGAACATTACCAGACAGTCTGTTGTGTATGAAACAAAAATAGTGAGTCAAACTTTGGGATTTCTCATCAACTTATCTGAGAATCGACCTCAACACAAATGTAGCTCATTTCCTGGAAAAGCTAAATTCAACACCGTAGAGCAACAGTTTGAACGACCATCAGATCTGAAATGCAACTGAATTATTCTCAACATTTGTCTTATTTTAGAACAGCTCATAATTACTCAATATTTAAAATGATTGTAGCAAATGGTTTAAAGAAACGTGCATCTTTTTATCTGTCTATCGGCTCTTTGGATATTTTGCATTTCATCCAATTTGTACGATGGTGCGTCAAGTCTTAATTCAGCGATCTGATCGATGACATCAGAGTCTCTGGTTGCATCGATTGCCCTCAGCTTCTGTTCTATCTGCCTGTTTCCCTTCAAATCATTTTCACTGCACCTTTTGTTGCTAGTGATGAAGTTGCCACCTAACGGGTGTGGAAAGGCTCAAACAACTTTGTGGGTCACATAAAGGCTCCAAACGGAACCGCCACAAAGAACTAAAACACCCATTTAAACCAACGAGGCCGGCTGTTTTTACGTTGAACAAATGAAGCAAAATAGTCACGTGTCATGAGTTAAAATGTGTTTTTATGTCGTTTGAATACGATGTATACAAACAAACAAAAGTTATTTAATGACATGCCAGTAATTTCATGATAGTCAGTTAACTTGTGGCTCCTATTATTCCTGCCTTATGTTGGTTTGTCTGGATTGACCTTTGAACTTATATCCAGCCAGTGTTGAACATTTCTGGATGAATTGTTGTTGTTTTTAATTTATGGACGCTGCAATGGAGATAAAGAATTGAAGGAATGACCACTGGAGGGGGTATTGCTACCTGACATGATCCACTCGCTTGATTTAAACGCCGATGTCCGCCCCAAAAATCTTTACTTACTCGGCCTTCCTGCAGTTCCTCACAGCTGGAATCAGGCGACGTCGTCCCTCCACTGAGGTGTGTACTGCTGCAGGTCCAGCTCATCCAGAACCTCCTCTGACATCTGCAGCAGGTCGGCCAGAGCTGAACAGTGGATCTCTGACAGTTCCCTCTCTGATTTCTTCTCTGACTTCAGGAACTCTTGGATCTCCTGATGGACTGACTGATCCTTCATCTCCATCAGACAGTGGAAGATGTTGATGCTTCTGTCTGGGGAGAATCCATCACTGTTCACCTTCTTCAGGTGGTTGAGGACCTTCTGGATGGTTTTTGGGCGGCTGTTCCTCTGATCCAACAGTCCACCCAAGATCCTCTGATTGGACTCCAGAGAGAGACCATGAAGGAAGCGAACAAACAAGTCCAGGTGGCCATTTTCACTTTTGAGAGATTTCATTAGTGCTCTCCTGAGGAAGTCATCAAGAGATTTGGCTGGATCGTTATTTGTGAACAACCCAGCAAACCAGGAAAAGTCGTTTGGTTTCGAATATTCTAGGAACTGATATATAACCACTGTGTCTTTCCTGGTGTAACGGTGGAACATGTAGACGGCAGCCAGAAACTCCTGAACGCTCAGATGAACAAAGCAGTAGACTGATTTCTGGAAGATCACACTCTCTCTCTTGAAGATCTCTGTACAAACTCCTGAGTACACCGACACCTCGGAGACGTCCAGTCCACATCGCTCCAGGTCTTCTGAGTAGAACATGATGTTTCCTTTCTCCAGATGTTCAAACGCCAGCCGACCCAACTTCAGAAGGAGTTCTTTATCAGCCTTAGTCAGTTCCTCTGGTCTCTGCTTTCCTCCATACTTCTGCTCCTTCCTCTTTATCTGAACCCTCAGGAAGTGTGAGTAGAGGTCAGTCAGGGTTTTGGGCAGCTCTCCTCTCTGGTCTCTGGTCATCATGTCCTCCAGAACTATAGCAGTGATCCAGCAGAAAACTGGGATCAGACACATGATGTGGAGGCTCCTGGAGGCCTTGATGTGTGAGATGATTCTCTTGGACAGATCTTCATCACTGAACCTCCTCCTGAAGTACTCCTCCTTCTGGGAGTCAGTGAAGCCTCGTACTTCTGTGATCCTGTCAACACACGAGGGAGGAATCTGATGGGCTGCTGCAGGTCTAGAGGTGATCCAGATGAGAGCTGAGGGAAGCAGGTTCCCCTGGATGAGGTTCACCAGGAGCACGTCAACTGACGATACTCGTGTGACATCAGAGATGAGCTGATGCTTGTTGAAACCCAGTGAAAATCTGCTTTCATCCAGGCCATCAAAGATGAACAGAAGTTTCCAGACAGTCAGATCTTCTGCTCTGATCTTCTGTAATGTTGGATGGAAAACATGAAGCAGTGAGAGAAGACTGTGCTGCTCATCTCTGATCAAGTTCAGCTCCCTGCATGAGAGCGGAAGCACCAGACTGATGTCTTGGTTCTCCAAACCTTCTGCCCAGTCCAGACTGAACTTCTGCACTGAGAAGGTTTTTCCAACGCCGGCGACACCGTTGGTCAGAACCACTCTGATGTGTCTCTGTTGCTCAGATAAGACTTTGAAGATGTCCTGGCACTTGATTGGAGTGTCCTGGATGTTCTTCTTGGAGGTTCTCTCAAGCTGTCTCACCTCATGTTGTGTGTCCACCTCCTCACTTTGTCCCTCAGTGATGTAGAGCTCAGTGTAGATCTTGTTCAGCAGGGTTCCACTTCCTGCTTCATGAGTTCCTTCAGTCACATGTTCACATCTTCTCTTCAGACTCATCTTATGACCTTCTATCACCTCCTGCAGTTCACTTCCTGAACATAAGTAAACCAATGATTTCCATCTATAATAAATCATCAACACAACTCCAAATTCATGACATCACAAATTAAATCTCATATTGAACAGTTTTACTTTGTTTGGGCTTCATTTCAGCATCTCCAGATCTGCTTCCAGATTGTGAACAAGAGGACTCTCCTGGTGGAGCTGACTGGTCCCAGTTTGATAGGATGTGCTCCCCCCTCTCACTATGAAACACATCTCTATTAGTCCTTTGATTTATAGGATGAAAGAACCTGATCAAGACTCAATATTGTTCCAGCATTTATGTCTGAATTCATCTTTCAGTTTAAACCTGATTCTTGTTTCTAATCAACAATATTCACATTAAGTCTGTAACTATATGACTGTCTGAGGTTTAAGTGTTAAACATCTCCAATAATAAACTCACAACCTGCTGCTGTTAATGTGACTAACAGCTGCCACACAAACACATCATCACGCTTTAGTTTTCTTACATTTCCTCTGAACTTCTGAAGTCTATTATTCTACCTTTGGACCGGTCACTCTTCAGGGACACCCAGCTGGGCACTGTGGACTCTGCTCTGTCCTCGTCCATCCTGAGGAAACATCAGAAATAGTGATGAGACTGTGATGAAGGTAAATAATCTGGAGAGGTTGGAGTTAAATAATCCCAATTCACTGCATTTTTATCAAACAGGAACATTTCTAATCCATTCTGGATAACAACTGAATCAATAAATCAATGATGTCTCTGTATCATTTTCATGTTTTCAGAGTTTAAGCTGCTTTTTTAACTGTTCCCTGCAGTGAGAAAAGAACTGGCACCTTTTCCAGCCCCTCATCCTGCAGCACTGAATGTGCTCTAAAGTTCTTTCCAGAGCAAACGTCTCTGCACTTGCAGCAACATGTTGTAGTCATGGATCCGTGAGGAGAACCGGATACAGGAAACGCCCCCACTTTGATCCCAAAACCCAACTGGTGGCCAACGGTGGTCCGGCAACGACGGGGACGCTGGTCCATCGGGCCGACAACACTGGTTTTCCACAGGCCAACATGGTGAAAGGACTGTCTTCAGCTCAGCCACTAAATTATCTGGTGCTACATAAACATACTAGTCAGGACTTTTTAACTTCCCTCATTTGTTCCCCTCTTCAATTATTTCTATGATCCAAGTCCTCAAAGATCACTGCTCTATTTAAAATAGATGAAAGAAATGACACCCACTCCTGCATTTCTTTCACAGTGGTTCCACAACATAGAACAATAAACCACTGTGAGAAAACGTGCAACATGAACCAAAATCCTGTTGGTGTCCTGTGATCCTGTGTGGATTTAGTTATTTAGTTTATTGTCTTACATTGGTCCGGCTGAGAGATGCTAACTTGCCCACGATTAGATGTTGTTTGACAGGTAATACCAAAATATCCAGCTGTGACCTGGACTGTTGAACAGCTCTAATAACTCTAAGAGATTTACACCTGTCACAAAAAAGGTTTAAAATGTTGTTAATACCTGTTAAGACTCTCTAACAACGTTAACAGCATAATACTCACTTTACACTCAGCTTGTCGCTCTTCTGCTTCGTCTGAACAGAATACTTTCACTTTAACTTTTACAACCTAATCAGCAGCTTTATGGCGTATATATTACTACCATTAAAGCATTCTGGGAGGGTTTAAGTTCAAAGTTCTTTTAGGATCAGTAGCAAAGAGCAGAAAAATAAACTAAACTTCACTTAGAAAGACTATTCAACTATAACTAAAGCCAGACTATAAGAAAGTTAAATAAGACCTCTTCATTTATAATGTATAATGATGTTTTGTGCTAAAACTAAATATGAAGTCTTGTTGAATTTTCTTAAGCCAAGAATTCTTCAGCTCTATGCAGCTCTTCAATAGTAACAAAAATGTTTTCAAATCTTGATTTTATCTCCAATCACAACTGTCAATTCTTTTCAATAATGCTCTTCGTTTACACTCACCTTGTCGGTCTTCAGTCTTCCTGCTCAGTCTGAACGGAATACTTTTACCTTTCCTTTTTCCTCTGTTAATGAACAACTTTATGGCTGTTGATTAATATTCCACTACTATAAAAGCATTCTGGGAGGGTTCAACATTAAAAGTTGTTTTGCTATTTTAATGCCCTAAATATGTTTTTGCATTTAAATGAAAACTGATTAACTTAGTTAAATAAATAAATAAGATTTATGATGCTTGACAGATTAGAAAGACTTGTAAAAGCAGCATATTTCTGCAGCCCTGGAGTCCAGGAGGAGCAGCAGAGGTCAGAATGTGTCGGAGCGCGTTTAACTATTGTCTGCAGTTCCACGCGTGTCCACCGGGTGGCGGTAAAGCACCACTGAGATCCTTTAAAGATCTCCTGGAATCAGCAGATGGGGGTTTGATCAAAAACTGTAAGAATCAGTCAAGCTATCAAATCTTGACTCAGTCCAAGCGTGAACCAGTCCATCCAGAGCTGATTATGGCTCAGCCAGGAGGAAAGCACGGCCTGGGGGGGTTCATATGGAGCAGGCACACTCTGGCTCTATTGCTACTGAAAACAGCCCTTCAGCACAGCAGCCTGGAATACAGTTCTGGAGAACACCTGTTCCCAACAGAACCTGTTTAAAACGGGACCAGTAAAGATGCCGGCGTGACCACGACCACGGGGAGAGAGGGGGGGGCAGAGACAGGCGGTAACGCCGCTGCCCACCGATTCACCTGGAAACAACAAAAACCCCAGCAGCTTGGACCCAATATGGCAGCGTGTTCCTCAAAAACGCTCCTCAAACTCTCCCCACAGCTTCATTGCTAAACAGGATTTGGGTTTTTTTGTCCGTGCTAAATGGAAAGTGTTTGTCCTTTGGTGGTCCAACAGGACCACGATTTGGATGGATGGATGATTTGATGTTATTGAGAATAAAAACAGCTGAAAATGGAAGCGGAGATGTTTCAGAGCACCAGAGTTCAGAAAGAGTTTCTAATCAAACACCGCCTGTTGGGAATGATGAATGGATGAATTTTATTTAATTTAGACTAATTTAGACTAATTTTAACATCCTTTATGCCAGTTCCATAGAGCGTGCACACACACACACACTAGCAAAGATGATATCCAAACAGCCAAATAAATGGGAGTCAAAAGAAATCATTTAAAGCTCATATGTCAGAGTCAAGGTCGAGGGTTTTCTATGGCCCCCGGGATGATATTGATTTATTATTAGAACCGGCCCACAGGCCGCAGATGTTTTACACAGGCCAATACTACATTTCCCACAATGCAACGGTGACAGTCTGAGCGGGAGGTGGCTTCATTTATATTTTTATCAGTAGTCATTAGCATAACAGCAAAAGTTAACTTTCAGAAACTCCCCTCGTTATATGTGTCAACTCCCCTCGTTATATATGTCAACTCCCCTCGTTATATATGTCAACTCCCCTCGTTATATATGTCGACTCCCCTCGTTATATATGTCGACTCCCCTCGTTATATATGTCGACTCCCCTCGTTATATGTGTCGACTCCCCTCGTTATATATGTCGACTCCCCTCGTTATATGTGTCAACTCCCCTCGTTATATATGTCAACTCCCCTCGTTATATGTGTCAACTCCCCTCGTTATATATGTCGACTCCCCTCGTTAACTCCCCTCGTTATATGTGTCAACTCCCCTCGTTATATATGTCAACTCCCCTCGTTATATATGTCAACTTGCTCTTCATCTTCTCCACCATCATCTCCCTCTTTTAGTTGGCTGCACAGGTGAAGGTTACAGGTGTCTGACGAGCGCTCCTCTGGGGGGGCGTATAGCTCCCAGACCACGCCGTGCTATTAGCAGTATAATGCTAACGTGTCGTAAAAAGGGCTTAATAACAGGGCTGGGGGTAATTGAAGGACACACTGCCCGGCAGCACCAGGAAAAGCAAATGTCTGTACGATCTTCCCAGTCCTCAATATGGGTGCGAGCAGACTGCTGCTAGGCATTGTGGGTACTGGGCGAGAAGGCCAGGGGGTTAAAAGACGTGATTATCCTTATTAAGGTTGGACAGGGGCCAGAAACTTGAATTTCTGTGGCGAGATGAAAGTGAGTCTGTTTTTCTATTTCCATCGTGAGGTGAGCGTTCTGGCCGGTTACTGTGAAAACTCGCTCACATGCACGCTCACATGCACGCTCACACGGAGCCACGCTGACACTCTCAACATCTGTTGGAGAGAGATCCATTGGTTTCCCGCTCCTCGGCTATAACCTCTACTGACCTGTGGCAACATTTAAACCCACAGTTTAAATATTTACTCGGTAAATAAGTGACCCTGATTTGAAAGTTGCTGTGGAAATGTCACGTGTGCGCTTACTGCCCCCTAGTGGCGGCCCGAGGCACTGAGCAGTATCTTGGTATTTATATCTCAGAGTGAGACTTTAATGTGTGTGTGTGTGTGCGTGTGTGTGTGTGTGTGTGTGTGTGTGTGTGTGTGTGTGTGTGTGTGTGTGGTGTGTGTGATGGTTTAGGCTCGCATGGCTTTGGACAAAGGAGCCCAAGCTGTCATCTTCGACGTCAGCGATGATGCCGACGCTGCCGCTGAGGTGAGTGTGGAGGGTTGGCCGGAAGCACCTCTGGAGCAGAGCTCTGAACAGAAGCATCACATCCGTGTCTGTCTGTGGTCCTCCTCTTGGTTCCGACACCATCCACGTGCCCAGCTGCGGGAGGCCGACTCCCTCCCCCGGCCCGTCGTGATGGTGGAGTCTGACGATGCGGAGGAGCTGATGGCTCTGGTCAACAAGAACGAGGAGGCCGTCGTTCGGATCGAGATCATGGTGAATCCACCACGATGGGTAATTAGAACCCAGCAAACGCGTCACCTGTGTGTTCCCGTGCTGTGTATGGCCACTGTACTTCTCCACTTGCCTTTGCAGCCACACTACGACATGGGCATCGTCCTCACCATCGTCCTGGCCGTCCTCACCATTGTCCTCATCTTCGCTCTACGTTACAAGTGCAGGTCCAGCAGAACCTGGGTGAGTCCGAGTCACATTCCTTTCCACCATCAGTCCACCCGGAGTTATTAGATGGATCCGGTCAAAGTGTTCTGCCCTGTGGGTTCAGGACTCGGTTCACAAACAGGCAGGCCATCAGCCGCCTGGAGACTAAGACCTACAACTCTCAGGGCTGCTCAGGCCCCCATCACCAGCGGGCCCCCTGGGGGTCAGCCAGCAGCTCCAACTCAAGTCCGGTCTGCGCTATCTGCCTGGAGGAGTTCCAGGACGGCCAGGTGAGAGAGGTGATGCTACACTAAAGCCCCTGTAGATGCTCCTGTCTTCACCTCTCTCCTTGTTGTGCCAGCACTTGAGGATTATATCGTGCGCTCATGAGTTCCATAAAGACTGCGTGGACCCCTGGCTGCTGCAGCACCGCACCTGCCCCCTCTGCATGCACAACATCATGGGTGTGTTCCTTTGATTTCTAATTCATGTCTGCAGCTACGCCGTTAGCTCCTGTAGCATTGGGTACATCTTGTCTGTGGTTGCCTCCCCCAGGGACCGAGCGGCAGGCCCAGAGGTTCAGACTGCAGCAGAGTTCCGAGCAAAGCCAGGGCTTTCTCCACCATCATCCTTACAGTGGCCCGAGGAACCACCACTTCCCTCAGCATGCTGTCCCCTTCTCTCTAAGGCCCCAGTATCCTTGTGGACCTTCTGGACCCTATCCTGATCTGGGCCACTACAATGGCTCTTCTCCAAGGGATGACCAAACTCTTCAATTCCTGGCTAGCAGACCGTTCGGCTCTAGCTGTGGGTATCACCGACCCGCAGAGGGTCCCGGGAGGCCCCAGATGTTTGGAGGTAACTGCAGGACCTCTTCCCACCACTACGCCCCACGTCGGTCCTGCCACACCTATCGATCGTCCTGTCCCGCCCAGCGCAGTGCGTCCAGCTCAAGGCTCTACCACGGACCTTCAGTGGGGCCCCAGCCCCGTAGGACGCTGGGCCATGGCCGACAGGGGGAGGGGAGCTGCTCAGGTGGCAGCTACCACACAGAACGCAGTGGGTACCTGGCTGATGGGCCAGCGAGTGACTCCAGCTCAGGGCCGTGTCACGGTTCCTCCAGTGACTCGGTTCTCAATTGTACTGACGTATCTCTGCAGGGGGTCTATGGTAGCTGGTCCACCTTCCGCAGCTCTTTGAGTAGTGATTATGATCCGTTTGTTTACTATGGGCCCGGTAACGGACATTCTGCCGCCCGCAGAAGTAGCTTGGACACATGTGCCCAGACCCGGCCCAGGTCTCTGGATTCTGTGGAGAACAAAGCGGTCTGCCCTGAGGAGCAGCAGCCCCAGACTGTGTTCAACCACATTCACTACCACCGCCACAGACATCACCACTATGAGGAGGAGGAGCACAGCCAGAGTCCTGCGAGAGGTTCTGAGGAGGAGTTAGGAGCTACTGCGGCAGCTCCAGCTGCTCTCAGCTTAGACAAAGACTCCCCGGAACACAGTCCCTGCCTGTGCCCTAATCCAGACCCAACGGATCGACCAAGTCCTGGGACAGACTGTCAGGACCGTGATCCGAGCCGGCCGGCAGGACCTTCAGTTAAAGTGCCCCCCGTCCCTTTACAGATTCCACCCCACTGCTGCCACCGGGGCCACGGACACCCTCCCTCTGCTCGGACAGGGAGCTGTGTGGTGGACGGCCCTTCTGTTTGCTTCCACCAGGGACTGGACCTGCAGGAGGACCGCAGCATCCACATCCACTATGGTCAGAGTCCAGGTTTCTGCTGCCCCCAGCCGGAGCTGCACCGGGCCCTGCTGCCTGTCCCTCTTCTTCTGGACTCAGGAATGGAGGACTGCTCCTATTGTACCGGGGCCCATGTGTGTGGCAAAAGCGGGTGCCCCAGGCCCACTCTGACCCCCAGCTCCTGGGGCCCGGGGGGCCCCGGGACAGGCCGGTGTGCATGTTCCACCCTGGTCACGCTGCTGACCGCAGCACAGACCTCTGTTTGTACTGTCAAGCCTTACATCACAGTCAGGGTAAGGGTCCCTAGCAACAGGAAGAAGGATTAGAATAATCATAGTAATGATAATAATTATGATAAAAACAACAATAATATGAATAAAAACACTAATATTGATCATAATAATAATAATTGTGATAATAACAACAAGAATATGAATAAAAACACTAATATTGATCATAATAATAATAATTGCGATAATAACAACAAGAATATGAATAAAGACACCAATGATAATAATATTATTATATAATGATGATAATTATAATAGTAATAATAATATTAGTAATATTGCCAATAATAACAGCAATAGTAATAATTATACTACTACTAATAATAATTATGATCATAGTAATGATGATTGTTTTACTATTATTGTTATTATTGCAATTCTTATTATTAGTAGAACTATTATTACTATTATTATTACTAGTAGTACTATTACTTTTTTAATAATAATAGTAATATTGATAATTATGATGATGATTATAATAGTAAAAACAACAACTAATAATAATCACAATTATTATTATTATAATACTACTAAAAAAAATAATAATTATTGCAATAATAATAATAATAATAATACTAAAACAGTAATTATGATAATTATATTTATAATAGTAATTATGATAATTATAATAGTAATAATACTAATAATAATAATAATAATAGCAATAACAATAATTGTTACTATTATAATACTACTAATAATAATAATGATGTTGATGATAATAGTATCATGATATGGTTGTTGTTGTTGTTGTTGTTAACAACAATAATAGTAATAATAATTAATAATAACAAATGTGCTCTTCGGCCCCACTGATTAGGAATCAAATGTGTGTGTGTGTGTGTGTGTGTCAGTGTGTGTCTCAGTGTGTGTGTCTCAGTGTGTGTCTCAGTGTGTGTGTGTGTCTCAGTGTGTGTCTCAGTGTGTGTCTCAGTGTGTCTCAGTGTGTGTGTCTCAGTGTGTGTCTCAGTGTGTGTCTCAGTGTGTCTCAGTGTGTCTCAGTGTGTGTCTCAGTGTGTGTCAGTGTGTGTCTCAGTGTGTGTCTCAGTGTGTCTCAGTGTGTGTCTCAGTGTGTCTCAGTGTGTGTCTGAGTGTGTGTCTCAGTGTGTGTCTCAGTGTGTGTCTCAGTGTGTTCTCAGTGTGTGTCTCAGTGTCTCAGTGTGTGTGTCAGTGTGTGTCTCAGTGTGTCTGAGTGTGTGTCTCAGTGTGTGTGTCTGAGTGTGTGTCTCAGTGTGTGTCTCAGTGTGTGTGTGTGTGTGTGTGTCTCAGTGTGTGTGTCAGTGTGTGGTGTCTCAGTGTGTGTCTCAGTGTGTGTGTCTCAGTGTGTGTCTCAGTGTGTGTGTCTCAGTGTGTGTCTCAGTGTGTGTCTCAGTGTGTCTCTCAGTGTGTGTCTCAGTGTGTGTCTCAGTGTGTCTCTCAGTGTGTCTCAGTGTGTGTCTCAGTGTGTGTGTCAGTGTGTCTCAGTGTGTGTCTCAGTGTGTTTTGCTGATCCAGCTGGACGGTAACGTGGTTTCTTGTGTGCACAGGATCAGAAGAAGAATCTGGTGTGTGAACATTGGCCGTCTCCCATTGTATCGCGCTGCTACTCAGGAGCCAGGATGGAAACGCCTCCTCAAGCCTTCCACCACGCTGCCAGACACGCCTCCTTCATCTTCACGTCAAATGTAGCTCCTTGTGATCAAAGCACAATTACTGTGACTAAGTCATTCAGCATAGATTGTTTTCATGAGTTGTTGGGACAAGACTTCGTGCCCTTGTGATTCATTAGGGGGGTTCAGTAACGAGCATGAATCCACAGGTTTCCTGCTCCTTAGGGACACCGAACACATGATCCTTGGTGAGCAGTCTCCAGGAACTGAGACAGAATCCACCCTTTCGGAGGCTTCTTGTGACCCTGGTGCCCAAGAATATTCGGCTTTGTGGCAGCTTAACGAAGGACTGTGAATAAAACGAGCGATAGGAGCTCTTTCTATCCCACGACACTAAAACCAAACCAAATTGAACACATGATGGTGACACTGGGTTTGACCCAGTTTGGTGGGGGGGTTGTTGTGCATTGGTAGAAGACTCCATCTCAGATTAGCAGAATCTCCCAGAAGTCGCTGGGATCGGTCAAATTTCTTCAGCTCGCTGCGAAAGCCTCGATTTGAGGTACCTTCCTCCACCCTAGTGGTCTTCCTCTTCCTCCTCCTAGTTCAGTTTCTCGAGGAAAAGCTCTTCTCTCCATCCTACCTCACATTTCTTACACGGCCTCACGAGGAGGCTCTTTAAAGGTACTGCTGTAGTGAGGATATGAACCCTTCTGGTCTCAATCATGTAGCTCCCATTAACTCAGCAGAGAGTCTAAATGGAGAGAAAGATTGACCTTTGACCCCTCAAACGACAAGGATTCTAGCGCGGGCCTTGTTCTCATCATTTCACTAATGGCAGCTGTTCTCATCGTGTGTGTCAGATCGTTTTCTTTTGTTAAACCTTTAACCCTTTTAAGGTGAACCAGTTTGACTGAACTCCGTCGTCGTCATTACAAGCTATTTTCTCTTGGTTGTCATTTCTCTCCGGTGGTTGCGTCTCGCGCTCAGACCTCAGTGCTGCTAATCCTCCCTGAAAGACAGTGATAAAGGAGAAAAAGATAATGACTAAAGTGGAATGGAGCCATTTTAGAGAGCCTGCAGCCCCCCTCAGTCTGCCTTCGATGGTTGGATTTGACTATTATGGTTTGCTGTTCGGCTGTGTGACAGCTGTTGCAGGAACAACCGAGCACTGGAAAACAGGACACTTATTCTTATTGACGGACACAGAAGCCAATGTGAAACTGCCTTCATGATGGTCCATGTGATTTCATCCAGTCAGACCACTTTAGATCCACCTGAAACCAGAACTGGTCAGAGATATTTTTAAAAACCTTAAAGTACTTAACCCCCCCCCCCAATTAGGTGAGTTTCCCTCTCCTCTAAATGATAATGTGAGCAACCCTCTCTTAACAGAAGGACTTTTTGAAGTGTGAACGCAGTCTGACTTCAGATTAGAGATGCACCGATCTGGCCGCTTCTGTGCTAATTACTCCAAAACCTCAATGAATAAACTCTGTGCTTGAGCGTTCGGGACGTTCTAGTTCTAGTTTTGGTTTGTGCGACTTCCTGTGTGGGTCAGCAATGGTGCTGCCTGCCAGGAGACATTGGACAAAGACTTTTAAACGGAACACACTTAATTCAGTGAAGGTATCAATAATCATGCATAAGCTAACATTAAGCTTGATTGAGACATTCAGCAGCTTTGTCAAATAAAATGAGCTGTTTTGTTATTAGTAGATAAGAGTGTTGCAAAATGCTCACAGTTTGGTTGGGTTCTTCTCCACTGTTGGTCATAAACTAAGCTCCTTCTCTAGGACAGCAGTACCAGGACCAGAGTGACAGCTGATCCATTTGAGTACCAGGCCAGTTTTAGAGATATCTGATCGGTGCATCCCTGCGTCAGGTGTCGATGGGGGAAAGAATCGTGGGTAATTCTGGTAGCACTTACTAAAGCTTTTATGTGCCTTATTTGTTAAAAAATAATGTTGACAATCAGGAGCCTGCGCTGATCCGTCTGCCAAAGGGGTGAACAGCTAAACCCACTTACCCGGAACACAAGAACATGCCTGTTGACCCCGGTTGACCCCGGTTGACCTCTGCTTTCCCTTCACCGTAGCTCAGAAACATTTGGCATCTTTGTTCTGCTGCAGTTCTGACCCTCATTAGAAATGTGCCAGCATGAGGTTCTCCAGCCCCAGGTTCTCCATCTGTGCATCCGTCTCTGTGACCCACGCTTGGACCCCCAACAGGCTCGACTGTGACGCCGGGGTTGGAATTGACTGAATAACGTGCAGCACTTTGGCAAAATTCAGTTTACAAATTTAAAATCAGCCCCAAACCAGCAGCATGGGATTCTTGATGCCAGGGTTTAGCTGGTGTGGTCTAATCCTCTTCAGGATCTTCCCCTTTGTGCCTTTTTTATCTGGTGGATGCAAGTCTGGCAACAATCATGAGCTAAAACTGCCTTTGCTCAGAGTAAATAAAAACAAGGTCCCTTTTAGAATTTAAAGGGACTTGTCAGTATATTTTTGAATACTTTGCGTACAAAAAGGAACAACAAAACCAGAAAAGAAATAGTGTTGTATTTTATATATGATAGAACATTTCATTATAGTGACACGTCACTAATATATTTATTTACTAATATATTTATCCATTTTGTTCAGGTTTGAAAGTGGTTTCTATATAGACTGAATGTTTCTATATGGAATCTGACCAGTGCCATCACAGATATATGAACCTGTCTTCATTCCAATTATATGCAAATAAATTATTTTGAAATAAAATGTCCTGCTCTGATTTTTTTTCGCTCCTTGTTAAAGTTGTAAAGGATTCATCCAGATGAATCCACCTGTTTATCCCTCTTGAGGTCACTAGTCCCCCCTACCTTCACTTAAAGAGACTAGCATCACTTCGTTGACGAGACTTCCCGCAGGATAAGAATGTCCTCAAAGGATCGCACCTCTGGATTAACTTGGACTGTTGCCCCTTTCCAAGACTGCCCTTTTTGGTTCTTCACTTTGCTTTCCCGCTCCACAGTTTTCAGGCCTCACACCCTTCGGGTTCTATGAATAAAGATTTGTTCCATCCTCATTGGCTGTCTTCTGTCTGCCTTCGGGTCCAATCTAAACATAGACTCAACAAACAATCAGATGCTAGCAGGTTAGCATTACTCTGGTGAGGTATTTTTTTGTTGCAGTGTTCGTTTTTGACCTCAACCATTAACCTACCAACAAGAGAAAGATCAGGGCGGCAAAATGGGCCTCAGCGTCAATGAAAGACAGACTACAGACTTGTAGAGGAGCAGACTTTGCCATTGGTCTAGGGTGGTGAAGCAGCAGCAAAAGGGAGCTGAAGGATGAGATGCCAGACCTCAAGACCCTAACCGCCCTTACTGCACGCCGAGACGACCATCTCAGGGACAGACGGAGGGGGCAGGTTTTCATCCAGGATGACTTTCTCGACATTGACTATCGATCCCTTAACAACACCACCACCAAGCATAAGTACCCATTAACCCCCTTCCACAGGGCTTTTAGTCCACTCTAAAGAGCCTGGATCTGAATACCTGGTGACGCTCTTCAGCTTTAACCATGCACCTGTCTCTAGTCTGTCTCTAGTCTGTCTCTAGTCAACAATGTTAGATCCCTCTTCGTTGCCCTCAAAGACATTGTCATCTCTGACATTAATGGGGAACATATCCAACATGTCTACCTAGTGTCCCAGTGCCTTCTCATGAATAAACGTTTTGTAAAACGAGAGAGGTCCTCTTTTCTGGGTTCATCCTTGGACAGGGACAATTCTCGTCTGAACCGTCACAATGTTTCTTGGGTTTTGCTAATTTTTTACCGTTGCTTCATTTGCGATTAAAGCAAAGTTGCCGCACCTCTCACCAAACATTCCTCCAACCTGAATGTTTTCCAGTGGTCCGATGAGGACACAGTTTAGCTCCGCTCCCCATCCTTTCACACCCGGATCCCTGTCACCAGTTTTGTGGACAAGATGCTTTTCTCTCCCAGCATGACTACCAAAAGCTCCATCTCTGCATCTTCTACAGAGATACATCTTCTACCGGCTACGTTGGAGGTAAACTACAATGTGGGGAATAGAGACTTGCTCGTGGTTGTCATAGCTTTGCAGGAGACTCTTGCTGGAGGGGTCCATCTAGCCATTAGTGGTGTGGACCAACCACAAGGACCTGTCTTACCTTAGGAACACTAAGTGGGTAAACCTCCAGCAAGCTCGGTGGGTGTTCTTTCTGGGCCTGTTTTAAATTCTCTCTCATGTACTGCCCAGGTTCCAGTAACATCATTTTCCCGGACTTTTCCAGCTCAGAACCTGGTTCCATCCTGCCTCACTACTGCATTGAGGAGGTGCCTCCTGGAAAATGGACAAGAAGGTTTTGGAGGTGCAACCAACAACTCTACTCCAGTGGCTTTTTGTCCCTAAATCTGTCCGCTCTAACGTTCCACATTGGGGGCTTTCTTCCAGGTTCACCTGTCATCAAGGCCTCACCCAGACCCAAATTTCCTTAGGAAACACTTCTGGTGTATTGAGACTTTTTCCCATGTGATGGATGCAGACCTAGACCAGAGACTCAAGGCTGAGGGAACCATTCTGGCAATGGTGTCTAAACAGGGTGTGCCATAACCCAGTCCAAACTAGCCGGGTTTCCTGTCATCCCAGGCAGAAACTGTTTTTTCCAAGGCAAGTGTGAACCCAGGTGAATGGGTTATTTACTTGGTAGATCAGAAAACCTGGCTTTTTTCAACATCCCTCACTTCAAGCCAACTTCAAACTCCTTCACTCCTGTCATCACTGGGCATGAGGGTGGTAGAGCGGCTGGCTTAAATATTTGTCTGAGTCCAGTTGATCACAGCATGCTGAGTTTCACATTTAGCCTCCTCAGCTGTCTCCTGGCAACAATGTAAGCATACATTTCAACTGTCCCAAACACACATGGCTACCCACATGAACAAGCATAACTTTATTTAGCTGGGCAGCATACAATCAGCAGACACCTCAGAGTATATCTGGGAGCACAGAGATAGATAGTCGACACTCCATATGCAGAATGGGTCTGCGGGAAGCTGCTGACTGCATCTGAAATATGTGGCCATATATAACAATCTACGTAAGGTTCAGCAGCCGTAGGGGGATCACTGGAAGCCTTTGGTCTGCCCTTGGTGTGTCAGCACTGTGAGGTTTCCCCTAGCATCTTGGTCCTTCTCAATGGCCTCAAAGAGGGACTTGAAGTTTCCAGCTCCAAAGCCCTAGAACAGCCACAAACACACAAATAGGAAATAAAGCAGCCTCTTGTATTCACAGTCTATTCTAGTCCATTCTGAGATGAGTATTTAGAGCAGGCTTGACAAATGGGTTTAATCTGATTATCTTAATGTGAACATAAACATTTCAGACAGTTTGAATGCAATTCTAAAATCTGGGATTCAAATCTGAAACCTGGTAGAGAATTTCCTCAGAACTTGTGAAATTATACACAGATCAAAAAGTGAAAATGGTCAGAAAATAAACCATTTGGTCTCGTCTTCTTCCCCACTTTAGTCCTTTTGGGGTCACGGGGAGGGAGCACGTATGTGTGAAGGCAGGTCCCCCCCTTAGGTGAAGGCAGGTCCCCCCTTGGGTGAAGGCAGGTCCCCCCCTTAGGTGAAGGCAGGTCCCCCCCTTGGGTGAAGGCAGGTCCCCCCTTAGGTGAAGGCAGGTCCCCCCTTGGGTGAAGGCAGGTCCCCCCTTAGGTGAAGGCAGGTCCCCCTTGGTTGAAGGCAGGTCCCCCCCTTAGGTGAAGGCAGGTCCCCCCTTGGGTGAAGGCAGGTCCCCCCCTTAGGTGAAGGCAGGTCCCCCCCTTGGGTGAAGGCAGGTCCCCCCTTAGGTGAAGGCAGGTCCCCCCCTTGGGTGAAGGCAGGTCCCCCCCTGGGTGAAGGCAGGTCCCCCCCTTGGTCAACCGCCAGCTCATCGCAGGGCCCTACGTGTGGATTTGTGGGTTCGGTGCCTTGCTCAAGGGTACCTGGGCAGTTCTCTGAAGGTATACTGGCTCTACGACCAGAACACCTTCCATGTTTTGTCTGCAATGGGACTTGAACCAAGAACCCTCCTCTTCTCACAGAATGAGCTACGTTCAAAGGGCTCTGAGAGATGCTTCACTGAGCTCCAGCATTGCGTTCTAACTTTCATGTCGTGAAAGACTGGAGATTGACAACATGCCTGTTCTGACAGGAAGGATGGGGGTATAAGTGGAGTGCCACAGGGCACAACCTGATCCAAAGATCCCCCTCCCGGTTTAGCCTTTTAATCTGTACCTGTGACAGATTTACTGGCCTTTTCCAAGTGGGTGACTTTTATTCTGCTCACACTGGGTGACCAGGTGTCCTGGCCCAACTTCTTAAAGGGGTTCAAGGCAAGAAATATGACCAGAGCCTGATATATCCCATCGCACGTGCACAGTGATTATCCTCAGAACCACTTACAAAATGGTTTTTCCGCTGGATGACCTCCAGAAAGAGGGTTGGCCTGTCCTGCATGGGTTTGGTGAAGATTTGAAGGAGGTAGCCCTTGTCGTCAAAATCAACCAAGATTCTCAGTTTCTGAAAAGAAAGAGAAGGTTCACAGGCGGGTAGACGAGTGAAAAGAGTGGAACCTTTACTCTCTCCCCACATGTGCTCACCTGTAGAACATCGAGGTCCTCCTCCACCTTGATCTTTGCCGTTTTGAGCTTCTGCCGCAGGTCGTCGTAGTAGGTGTCAGGTGCTGAAAGGAAGTCCATCCCTCGGGCACGCAGGTTCACTATCTGGCTCAAAGATAAAAGGCAGCATGCTTGTCTTCACTTGCAGATTTGAGAGGGAAGCATCTGTATCAGGAGCCTCACAGCTTCAATGATGTTCGAGGTGTTGAGGGCGATGTGCTGCACGCCCGGTCCTCCGTTATAGTCCACGTATTCCTGTGAGGACAGAGACACAGGACAGCTGAAACCAGGCGGGACGCTGGTCCACATATTGCTCTTGTGTAGAGTTGAAAATCAAGCAGTTCCAAAAGGAAGGAAACTCACCTGGATTTGTGAGATCCTTTTCCCCACGGCCGGCTCATTGATGGGCATCTTGATGGTCTCTTCATAATTAGCCACGACGATGGATCTCAGCGAACTGTAATCCGTGTAGATCTGTTTATCGTCTATGGACCAGAACCGATGGAACAGCAAACATTTCTGATACCTGGAATTTGAGGGGGAAAAGAGTGTGAGGACAACCTTATTTTCTGCTTCGAGGCTTAAATGTGACACTAAAAACAAGCGCGTTGGCCTTGATGTGGTCCTGTCTGATGGTGAGGTGTTGATTGAACCCATTTGGTCTTCCAAAAAAGAGCATCACAAACCTACAATTATTACAAAACTCAGCTGCACGGGTGCTGACGAGGACCAGAGGGTGGGAGCACATCACACCGGTTTTAGAATCGCTGCATTGGCTACCCGTGCGTTTCAGGATCGATTTTAAGGTTCTTTTATTAGTTTTTAAATGTCTTAATGGTCTTGGCCCGACTTATTTATCTGACCTGCTTTTATTCTATCAACCCTCGTGGACTCTGAGGTCCTCCGGCACCGGCCTTTTAACCATTCCACATGTAAGCTCTAAAACGCACGGGGAAGCGGCCTTCAGTTATTATGGTCCCCGACTGTGGAACAGCCTGCCGGAGAACCTCAGGGCCGCAGAGACTGCTGAGATTTTTAAAAAGAGGCTCAAAACACACCTTTTTAATCAGGCCTTTAATTGATTTTCTGATTATTTTCAATTTATTTTATGTCTTATCCTTATTTTACTTGACACTTTTACTGTTTTACTCCCTCAGTTCTTAGTCTCTCAGTTTTTAGTCTTTACACCTTTCATCTCATTTACTGTTTTAGTCTGTTTTAGTCTTAGTACTGTTTTACTCCCTCAGTTCTTATTCTGTTTTTAGTCTTTACACCTTTTATCCCATTTACTGTTTTAGTCTGTTTTAGTCTTAGTACTGTTTTACTACTCCAATTCTTAGTTCCTCAGCTTTTAGCTTTTATACCTTTTATCCCATTTACTGTTTCAGTCCTTCAGTTTTTAGCTCCAGTGTCTCCTCATGGTGTTTCCTCATGGGGGCCTGCCAGGCTGGGAGATGTTTCCGGTCTACCGCTGGAGGTGCTGTCCCATTGTCGACCCTGGCCTGGGTGGTTAGGGGGCTCTGTGCCTTGGTGTGGAGCCTCCGGACTGTCCGGGTCGGGCTGGTCTTTGTGGCGGTACCACCTGTGGTCACAGGACCGTGACCTCCCTCGGCCTGGTGGGCCTCCAAAGGTGGCGTCTCCTTCGCCTCAGGTCTCGGTGCCCAGCCATGTCTCAGCTTGTTTAAGCTTGTTTGTGTGTGTGGGTGTGTGTGTAAGTGTGTTGTATGCATGTGTGTGTCTGTCCTTTTCTTGATTCTGTTGTTCTCTTTGCTGTTTTTATCCTTTGTGAGGCACTTTGTGCTACCTAGCGTATGAAAAGTGCCATATAAATAAAGATTGATATTGATATTGATATATTTATTTCACTCCATTGGTTTTGAAATGAAAGAGTCAAAATAAAAGTCATGAAACGTAGTTTCAGTGTAAAGAGGTCTTGTGGCATCAGATGTCCAAGGATGTGTAACATGGCTCTGAGAACGTTAGCAGTAAACACCAGCAGCTGAGCAGGGGACGACCTTTGACCCTCATGGAGGACGTGCGCTCACCAGTCTGTGACGGGCACCATTTGATCATCTGGCTGATTTCCCACAATGTGATCGATAAAGCTCAGGCCTGCGGGGGGCCTACCGGAGAGAGAGGAAGGGTCATCTTGGGTTAGACCACAGAGAAAAGAGCTGCAGCCAGTTAGCTCTAATCCTTGGATTTGACTCACAGTTTTGCTAACAGAGGATCCTTGTACAGAGGCTCTTTGTAGCCTGGCAGGAAAAGGCCTGTGTAGGGGCCGAGGTACTCGATGAAGCAAACATCGGTAGTGGGCGGAGCTGAGGGGTCGCCATTAATCGAGAAACATTAATTAGCTCCCCAACAGATTTTTGAATATATTTTAAAAAGGATAATAAAAATGTGTGTGTGTGTGTAGGTGGTGAGAAGATGACACTGTCCATCTCGGTGCTGCTCGCTCAGTCTGTCTTCCTACTCTTGATCTCTCAAAGGCTCCAGAAACATCCACGTCCGTTCCTCTTATTGTGAAGTAGGTAAACGCACCATTTACTCCACATCACTTTAACTCTGAATCAGATATATTCTGCTTCTCCAAACTATATCTACATTAGGGCTGCAGAACCAGGTGACAACCGGCTGAGATTTAAAAAATGGAAAACATCTGAGTGTGTTTGTGTGTTGAAGATATTTGATGTTCATCATGGTGGTGGTGACGGTGGTGGTGCTGAACTGTGTGGTCGTCCTCAACCTCCACTTCAGGACGCCGAGCACGCACGTCATGTCTGAGTGGACCAAACAGGTAAGACACACACATCCTGTTGTCCCTTTGTTGAACAGATGAACATCAGGATATGTGAACATACGACTGAATAACATATGAAAGAGGATATATGAACATGTGACTGAATAACATATGAAAGAGGATATATGAACATGTGACTCAATAACATATGAAAGATGATATATGAACATATGACTTAATAAGATATTAAATAGGATATATGAACATGTGACTTAATAACATATGAAAGAGGATATATGAACATGTGACTTAATAACATATGAAAGAGGATATATGAACATATGACTTAATAACATATGAAAGAGGATATATGAACATATGACTTAATAACATATGAAAGAGGATATATGAACATATGACTTAATAACATATGAAAGAGGATATATGAACATGTGATTTTTCCACTATAACACACAGACATACACACATCAGTATCAGTGTTCCAAATCCTGTTTCTGTTTCTGCCAGCTCTTCCTCCAGCGATTACCCCACATCTTGCGCATGTCCCGCCCTGCTGAGGCAGAGCCGTACTGGGATGGAGCGTTACCGCGGCGATCCAGCTCAGTGGGCTACATTGCCTCGGCTGAGGAGTACGACAGTGTGAAGTCCCGCAGTGAGCTGATGTTTGAGAAACAGTCTGGGAGACACGGACTGGTGACCCCAGTCACACACGCTGCCAGGACGTTTCCAGAAACATTTAAACACATGAGATATAGAAGCATCAGTAGCTTCATTTGAGTTCTGAGCTTTGGTGTCTGTGTGGAGCTGTGAAACCACAAGAAGAGGGAGGAGCCATCAGCTGTACGCAGAGATCAAGCCGGCTGTGGATGGAGCCACTACATCATTAAACACATGCGCAACAAGAACGACTACAATGAGCTCAGAGGGTTCAAACAGAGTCCTCAACCCAAAGTCTGATTTAAAAAGATCAAAAGTGGCGTAAATGTCTGGTCCTGACAGGAGAAGGATAACTGGAGCGGCATCGCTCGTACAGTAGACCCACTCTGCCTCTTCCTGGTTACCCCGGTGATGACCTTTGGCACCGTAATCATCTTTCTGAGGGGAATCTGTAACCAACCTCCTCATCTGCCCTTCAAAGGAGCCCCGCATGACTCCAGAGAGGAGAACCCACGCCTGCTGTGATGCACACACACAGCCAGGGCTTTTTCCATCGCCATCGTTTCTCTGGGGGAAATGTTGCATTTCTTTATCTTAATAACAACAAATCTTTAGTTTGTTCTATAGCAGCTCCATATGTTTAGTGTCAAAGACTTCTTAGATTGTGTTCATTGTTGGCACATAAAGAAAAATGCTTTGATTTTACTAAAGTGACACAAACCCATCTCAACACTGTTTTTATATCCTCTATATTATTGTGCGTAGTCTGTGTAACTGTTGTGCTTTATTTCTGCTGGCTTCTTTAATGGGATGTAAACCAGCCTGACATAATACCAGTTGAGTACTTTATTTGATGTTGCCAAAGGTTTAAAAACAGCCTGACAGAATAAGAAATTGTGAAAATTTAGAGGATGAATTATACCTGGTGGTATCTGATCTTGAATGGCAAATTTTAGAGTATTTTATAGGGAAGTGAAATAATGTTTGGACCTCTTATCAGGCAAAGAGAAAGTTGTTAAGAACTGCTCTAAAAACACCACCTCAGGGGGACTATATCCAAATCTCTCCGTTTACTGATGGGGCGTTGAAACGTCAATACGCGGATTCATACATTTAGAACTGGACGTTGCAACAAAAATATAGTCCCCAATTAGGTTGTTTTGTTATCACACGACCCCGTCCCCATTATCTTAAGAGAATATAAGAGAATGAGTGGAGACAGAAGAGAGAATGAGACGTTTTTGGCGCGTGTCGCTCTTGATTTGGTGTTTATTTTTGCAGTAAACTTAAAGGAGGCCTTTTCACTTTATGTTTGATTCCATTTAAGCTGATATTCCATTCTTGACATCTTTAAATTTACAGTATTCATGGGAGATTTATTTGGTCATTTTGCTTCTTTTTATTTCCTATTTCCCACATTTATTCATAGTTTTTATTAGATTGCAATAAATCCTATAACATTGAACAGACTGACTAAAGTCAAATGACCTGCGGTTCCCACCGATAGCCGTCATTCTGATGGGTTTTTGCTGGCTGCAGCTGAAATATTCCAATGCTCCATGTCACAGAGACAGTAAATACTAAACCCTAAAGATTCTGAAGGCATGATGTAAAATAGTAACGTATAATACAGACATTTGAAGAGACAATTAAGAGAATGTTTCCATGCTTCTAAGAGTGGCCGAGGAGCCATTTAGAACTTTATAAAGATGCATTGTGTGATACCAGGAACTAATTTAACTTCAAGGCGAAGCTGCTTCTGCTTTGTCGACCATCGACTGATCTCCTGAAAGTCCACCAGCGCTTTTTAAAAACTGAATTTTTCATCTATGGAGGGAGTAGACGGCAGATGTTTCCACAGATGCTCTTCACCAGTGGTCAGTGAGTGATGCAGCAGATGAGCGGGAGTTGACTGGCTTCAACCAGACATGACTCAATGTCTCCAGCCCATAGTCTGGATTCTCTACGAGATCAGACAGCAGCTTCACTCCTGAATCCTGCAGCTGGTTCCACCTCAGGTCCAGTTCTCTGAGATGGGAGGGATTGGACCTCAGCGCCGAGGCCAGAGAGCCACAGCTGATCTCTGATAACCTGCAGTCCCTTAATCTAAATAAAGAAGGGAAACTTTTATAAGGTTATAAGTGAAACCAGTATTCATCTGAAAGGTTAATCAAAGGCATGATCTGTAAATATTTAATTTAGTTACAGGTTAAAAAATGACAGTAATATGTAATGACCACAATTCCAACCTCTCAGGTTTGCACTGTTCCAGAGGAGAATATATATTGTTCTGGCCCTCACTCTTCCCAGGTTCTCCCACCTCTTTCCCTCCCATCTCATCATGGAGATCCATCTCACCTGTGGCTCATCTTTAAAGGCACAACCTGTCTTAGATGACTTCCTGTCTCCCTCACCATCTCCCTCCTCGTTGGCTGGTGTCTACCAGGCACCCTCACCTAGTTTTGTCTAATTTTGGTTACCATCTGTCGGCTTTTTCATTGTCCTTAAATCAATTTATCATGAATAAGTGTTCCCCGTGTGGCCCCCCCTCCTGAAGGAACTGGGCACAACACACACACTCAGAAAGTGTGAGGACCCTCGGATGGACTAATGGACATTTTTGAGAATGGTGTTTACCTCAGAGTTTCCAGTCGGCAGTTTGGAAAGTGGAGAAAACTACAGAGCAGCTCCACTCCTGGATCCTGCAGCTGGTTCTGACTCAGGTCCAGTTCTCTGAGATGGGAGGGATTGGACCTCAGCGCCGAGGCCAGAGAGCCACAGCTGGTCTCTGATAAACTGCAGTAACGCAATCTGAAAAATGCAGGATGAGGTTATACGGTGCAGGTCTGCATGTTATCTGCGTCAGTACTAAACCTACGTTAGTTCTTAGTTGGGTCAGACCTGAATTCACGATATTCCAAGGAATTTTTTTAATGTGGTGCATCACAGCAGTGTTGAGAACAGCCTCACTTCACCATCTTAGCAGCTGGTATATAGGTAGAAAAATGAAGACTGACCTGAGCCTCTCCAGTTTACAGTTTGGACTCTCCAGTCCAGAACAGAGCCGCTTCACTCCTGAATCCTGCAGCATGTTGTGGCTCAGGTCCAGAACCCTCAGATGGGAGCGGTTGGACTTCAGAGCTGAGGCCACAGAATCACAGCTGGTCTCGGATAAACTGCAGCGACTTAGACTAAAATAACAATTATTTTGAGAGAAGACAAATAAAAATCAAACACGTAAACATTTATTGTCTAACTAGTTACACCTGGGAAAGTACTGGATCATCTCTGACTGACCTGAGAGTCTCCAGCTCACAGAGAGGATCCTGGAGAGCACCACAGAGCAGCTTCACTCCTGGATCCTGCAGCTGATTCTGACTCAGGTCCAGAACCCTCAGATGGGAGGGATTGGACCTCAGCGCCGAGGCCAGAGAGTCACAGCTGATCTCTGATAAACTGCAGTTCCACAGCCTGGAAAAGGAATAAATGGGGCAAATAAAAACACATTTCTAAATCTGAAAATGAAGAGAAAAGCAGAAAATGTAAAGAAATTTAGAAAAGACCAACAGAGGCCTCCTGACCTGAGCGTCTCCAGTCTGCAGTTTGGATGCATCATTGCAGAAGACAGTAACTTTACTCCGGCATCTGTCAGGCTTTGGTTCCTGCTTAAGCTCAGCTCCCGTAGATGAGAAGGGTTTGACGTCATTGCTGAGGCCACAACTTCCCAATGACTCGTTGAAAGAAAACTATCATACAGTCTGTTGTGTATGAAACAAAAATAGTGAGTCAAACTTTGGGATTTCTCATCAACTTATCTGAGAATCTACCTCAACACAAATGTAGCTCATTTCCTGGAAAAGCTAAATTCAACACCGTAGAGCAACATTTTGAACGACCATCAGATCTGAAATGCAACTGAATTATTCTCAACATTTGTCTTATTTTAGAACAGCTCATAATTACTCAATATTTAAAATGATTATAGCAAATGGTTTAAAGAAACGTGCATCTTTTTATCTGTCTATCGGCTCTTTGGATATTTTGCATTTCATCCAATTTGTACGATGGTGCGTCAAGTCTTAATTCAGCGATCCGATCGATGACATCAGAGTCTCTGGTTGCATCGATTGCCCTCAGCTTCTGTTCTATCTGCCTGTTTTCCTTCAAATCATTTTCACTGCACCTTTTGTTGCTAGTGATGAAGTTGCCACCTAACGGGTGTGGAAAGGGTCAAACAACTTTGTGGGTCACATAAAGGCTCCAAACGGAACCACCACAAAGACCTAAAACACCCATTTAAACCAACGAGGCCGGCTGTTTTTACGTTGAACAAATGAAGCAAAATAGTCACGTGTCATTAGTTAAAATGTGTTTTTCTGTCGTTAGAATACGATGTATACAAACAAACAAAAGTGATTTAATGACATGACAGTAATTTCATGATAGTCAGTTAACTTGTGGCTCCTATTATTCCTGCTTATGTTGGTTTGTCTGGATTGACCTTTGAACTTATATCCAGCCAGTGTTGAACATTTCTGCATGAATTGTTGTTGTTTTTAATTTATGGACGCTGCAATGGAGATAAAGAATTGAAGGAATGACCACTGGAGGGGGTATTGCTACCTGACATGATCCACTCGCTTGATTTAAACGCCGATGTCCGGCCCCAAAAATCTTTACTTACACGACCTTCCTGCAGTTCCTCACAGCTGGAATCAGGCGACGTCGTCCCTCCACTGAGGTGTTGTACTGCTCCAGGTCCAGCTCATCCAGAACCTCCTCTGACATCTGCAGCAGGTAGGCCAGAGCTGAACAGTGGATCTCTGACAGTCTCCTCTCTGATTTCTCCCCTGACTTCAGGAACTCTTGGATCTCCTGATGGACTGACTGATCCTTCATCTCCATCAGACAGTGGAAGATGTTGATGCTTCTGTCTGGGGAGATTTCATCACTGTTCTCCTCCTTCAGGTTGTTGAGGACCTTCTGGATGGTTTCTGGGTGGCTGTTCCTCTGATCCAACAGTCCACCCAAGATCCTCTGATTGGACTCCAGAGAGAGACCATGAAGGAAGCGAACAAACAAGTCCAGGTGGCCATTTTCACTTTCAAGAGATTTCATTAGTGCTCTCCCGAGGAAGCCATCAAGAAATGTGACTGGTTTGTAATTAAACAACCCAACAAACCTGGAAAAGCGGTTTGGTTCAGAATATTTTAGGAACTTATTTATAACCGCTGTGTCTTTCCTGGTGTAACGGTGGAACATGTAGACGGCAGCCAGAAACTCCTGAACGCTCAGATGAACAAAGCAGTAGACTGATTTCTGGAAGATCACACTCTCTCTCTTGAAGATCTCTGTACAAACTCCTGAGTACACCGACACCTCGGAGACGTCCAGTCCACATCGCTCCAGGTCTTCTGAGTAGAACATGATGTTTCCTTTCTCCAGATGTTCAAACGCCAGCCGACCCAACTTCAGAAGGAGTTTTTTGTCAGCCTCAGTCAGTTCCTCTGGTCTCTGCTCTCCTCCATACTTCTGCTTCTTCCTCTTTATCTGAACCCTCAGGAAGTGTGAGTAGAGGTCAGTCAGGGTTTTGGGCAGCTCTCCTCTCTGGTCTCTGGTCATCATGTCCTCCAGAACTATAGCAGTGATCCAGCAGAAAACTGGGATCAGACACATGATGTGGAGGCTCCTGGAGGCCTTGATGTGTGAGATGATTCTCTTGGACAGATCTTCATCACTGAACCTCCTCCTGAAGTACTCCTCCTTCTGGGAGTCAGTGAAGCCTCGTACATCTGTGATCCTGTCAACACACGAGGGAGGAATCTGATGGGCTGCTGCAGGTCTGGAGGTGATCCAGATGAGAGCTGAGGGAAGCAGGTTCCCCTGGATGAGGTTCACCAGGAGCACGCCAACGGACGATACTTGTGTGACATCAGAGATGAGCTGATGCTTGTTGAAACCCAGTGAAAATCTGCTTTCATCCAGGCCATCAAAGATGAACAGAAGTTTCCAGACAGTCAGATCTTCTGCTCTGATCTTCTGTAATGTTGGATGGAAAACATGAAGCAGTGAGAGAAGACTGTGCTGCTCATCTCTGATCAAGTTCAGCTCCCTGCATGAGAGCGGAAGCACCAGACTGATGTCTTGGTTCTCCAAACCTTCTGCCCAGTCCAGACTGAACTTCTGCACTGAGAAGGTTTTTCCAACGCCGGCGACACCGTTGGTCAGAACCACTCTGATGTGTCTCTGTTGCTCAGATAAGACTTTGAAGATGTCCTGGCACTTGATTGGAGTGTCCTGGATGTTCTTCTTGGAGGTTCTCTCAAGCTGTCTCACCTCATGTTGTGTGTCCACCTCCTCACTTTGTCCCTCAGTGATGTAGAGCTCAGTGTAGATCTTGTTCAGCAGGGTTCCACTTCCTGCTTCATTAGTTCCTTCAGTCACATGTTCACATCTGCTCTTCAGACTCATCTTATGACCTTCTATCACCTCCTGCAGATCACTTCCTGAACATAAGTAAACCAATGATTTCCATCTATAATAAATCATCAACACAACTACAAATTCATGACATCACAAATTAAATCTCATATTGAACAGTTTTACTTTGTTTGGGCTTCATTTCAGCATCTCCAGATCTGCTTCCAGATTGTGAACAAGAGGACTCTCCTGGTGGAGCTGCCTGGTCCCAGTTTGATAGGATGTGCTCCCCCCTCTCACTATGAAACACATCTCTATTAGTCCTTTGATTTATAGGATGAAAGAACCTGATCAAGACTCAATATTGTTCCAGCATTTATGTCTGAATTCATCTTTCAGTTTAAACCTGATTCTTGTTTCTAATCAACAATATTCACATTAAGTCTGTAACTATATGACTGTCTGAGGTTTAAGTGTTAAACATCTCCAATAATAAACTCACAACCTGCTGCTGTTAATGTGACTAACAGCTGCCACACAAACACATCATCACTTTTAGTTTTCTTACATTTCCTCTGAACTTCTGAAGTCTATTGCTTTATCTTTGGACCAGTCACTCTTCAGGGACACACAGCTGGGCACTGTGGACTCTGCTCTGTCCTCGTCCATCCTGAGGAAACATCAGAAATAGTGATGAGACTGTGATGAAGGTAAATAATCTGTAGAGGTTGGAGTTAAATAATCCCAATTCACTACATTTTTATCAAACAGGAACATTTCTAATCCATTCTGAATAACAACTGAATCAATAAATCAATGATGTCTCTGTATCATTTTCATGTTTTCAGAGTTTAAGCTGCTTTTTTAACTGTTCCCTGCAGTGAGAAAAGAACTGGCACCTTTTCCAGCCCCTCATCCTGCAGCACTGAATGTGCTCTAAAGTTCTTTCCAGAGCAAACGTCTCTGCACTTGCAGCAACATGTTGTAGTCATGGATCCGTGAGGAGAACCGGATACAGGAAACGCCCCCACTTTGATCCCAAAACCCAACTGGTGGCCAACGGTGGTCCGGCAACGACGGGGACGCTGGTCCATGGGGCCACAACACTGGTTTTCCACAGGCCAACATGGTGAAAGGACTGTCTTCAGCTCAGCCACTAAATTATCTGGTGCTACATAAACATACTAGTCAGGACTTTTTAACTCCCCTCCTTTGTTCCCCTCTTCAATTATTTCTATGATCCAAGTCCTCAAAGATCACTGCTCTATTTAAAATAGATGAAAGAAATGACACCCACTCCTGCATTTCTTTCACAGTGGTTCCACAACATAGAACAATAAACCACTGGAGAAAACGTGCAACATGAACCCAAAATCCTGTTGGTGTCCTGTGATCCTGTGGATTTAGTTATTTATTTTATTTTTATTTTAGTTATTGTCTTAAATTGGTCCGGCTGAGAGATGCTAACTTGCACACGATTAGATGTTGTTTGACAGGTAATATCAAAATATCCAGCTGTGACCTGGACTGTTGAACAGCTCTAATAACTCTAAGAGCTTTTCACCTGTCACAAAAAAGTTTTAAAATGTTGTTAATACCTGTTAAGACTCTCTAACAACGTTAACAGCATAATACTCACTTTACACTCACTTGTCGCTCTTCTGCTTCGACTGAACAGAATACTTTCACTTTAATTTTACAACCTAATCAGCAGCTTTATGGCGTATATATTACTACCATTAAAGCATTCTGGGAGGGTTTAAAGTTCAAAGTTCTTTTAGGATCAGTAGCAAAGAGCAGAAAAATAAACTAAACTTCACTTAGAAAGACTATTCAACTATAACTAAAGCCAGACTATAAGAAAGTTAATAAGACCTCTTCATTTATAATGTATAACGATGTTTTATGCTAAAACTAAATATGAAGTCTTGTTGAATTTTCTTAAGCCAAGAATTCTTCAGCTCTATGCAGCTCTTCAATAGTAACAAAAATGTTTTCAAATCTTGATTTTTATCTCCAAACACAACTGTCAATTCTTTTCAATAATGCTCTTCGTTTCCACTCACCTTGTCGGTCTTCAGTCTTCCTGCTCAGTCTGAACGGAATACTTTTACCTTTCCTTTTCCTCTGTTAATGAACAACTTTATGGCTGTTGATTAATATCCCACTACTATAAAAGCATTCTGGGAGGGTTCAACATTAAAAGTTGTTTTGCTATTTTAATGCCCTAAATATGTTTTTGCATTTAAATGAAAACTGATTACTTAGTTAAATAAATAAATAAGATTTATGATGCTTGACAGATTTTAAAGACTTGTAAAAGCAGCATATTTCTGCAGCCCTGGAGTCCAGGAGGAGCAGCAGAGGTCAGAATGTGTCGGAGCGCGTTAACTATTGTCTGCAGTTCCACGCGTGTCCACCGGGTGGCGGTAAAGCACCACATGATATTTCTCCTTTTTGGAACTTCTTCAGCTGCGTTGAGCTTTAAATCTTCACCTGTCGCTCCCTTTAAGCTCTAAACTTTGCGGTTCTGTGTGTAGTTTGTTGGTTTGAATATTTTTGATGAATTCTGATGACGACTGAAACTGTCAATGACCAATAGAAAGTTCGTCCATTTTCTACTGCGTCACACATTTTCATTATTTATTGTCATTTTGGGGTCTAAACTGGACCAGTTCTGTGAGCTGTTTTGCTCTTTCTGTGGACCAGATGTTCCAGGCAGGTTCCATCATCGGACACAGACGGAGACAGGTCACGTGACAACAGTCAGCCTTTAGTTCTTTATTACAGGAGGATCTGGTTTATATACAGACACGTATCTGCAAATACTAAAAAGTCTATGAACCCAAAGTACTAAAAAGTCTACGTCCACACACACGCGTGTATTAAGTGTTTATACACACGTGTGCGCGTACGTGCACACTGTATATTCATCTAATAACTGTTAGTTTCTAAAACAGCAAAGTAGAGTCACTGAGGCACGGCTTCACCTCCTTTACACCGAGGTTTCCCTGAGCAGGTGTGATGAACTGTTGCAGAAGGAAAAGCATGGAACATGTTAATAACCGGACACAACAACACTCAGGTTTATTGTCTGACGGCATCAGTGTCTCTGGTTGCATCTGTCTGAGGAGCATTGTGAAACCAGGAGCAGTGTAAATGAGGGGGGGGGGGCAGTGAGTGGATGCTGCATTCATCAAACACACAATAGTCAGAAGAGAAGAAGGAAGAACAGAAGCCCGTGTTCCTCAGTGTTGGTGTGGAGACGCCTGTTTGGAGGAGCAGGAAGCAGGCTGGACTCTTCCAGCTGGCTTTAATGCCACTTCTCTTCTGAGAACCTCCCAGCAGCTTTCTCTCCACCATCTTTTTACGCTGAAGCTTTTTGATCATTTCAGGTCAGATGTTCTTGGACTGAGGTTAAACATGTTTGTTCTTGTGCTCGGAGCGAACCGACGATCCTCTAAAGTCAGGCATCCTAAAGGTGGATGTTTTCTGAGGCCTGGAGGCTTTAAAGTGGCGCTTTTACCCACTTGTCCTCGTTCTGTTGGAAACTTGATCCAAAAACCTTTTCTGGAGCTTCATGTTCTGCTTTTTTGAAGGAATGAAATGGTTTCATCAGCGCTGCCGGGGGCTGAGCAGGCTTCATAAATCTGAAGCTCTGAGATCCTTTAAAGATCTCCTGGAATCAGCAGATGGGGGTTTGATCAAAAACTGTAAGAATCAGTCAAGCTATCAAATCTTGACTCAGTCCAAGCGTGAACCAGTCCATCCAGAGCTGATTATGGCTCAGCCAGGAGGAAAGCACGGCCTGGGGGGGTTCATATGGAGCAGGCACACTCTGGCTCTATTGCTACTGAAAACAGCCCTTCAGCACAGCAGCCTGGAATACAGTTCTGGAGAACACCTGTTCCCAACAGAACCTGTTTAAAACGGGACCAGTAAAGATGCCCGGCGTGACCACGACCACGGGGAGGGGGGGGGGGCAGAGACAGGCGGTAACGCCGCTGCCCACCGATTCACCTGGAAACAACAAAAACCCCAGCAGCTTGGACCCAATATGGCAGCGTGTTCCTCAGAAACGCTCCTCAAACTCTCCCCACAGCTTCATTGCTAAACAGGATTTGGGTTTTTTTGTCCGTGCTAAATGGAAAGTGTTTGTCCTTTGGTGGTCCAACAGGACCACGATTTGGATGGATGGATGATTTGATGTTATTGAGAATAAAAACAGCTGAAAATGGAAGCGGAGATGTTTCAGAGCACCAGAGTTCAGAAAGAGTTTCTAATCAAACACCGCCTGTTGGGAATGATGAATGGATGGATTTTTATTTAATTTAGACTAATTTAGACTAATTTTAACATCCTTTATGCCAGTTCCATAGAGCACACCACACACTAGCAAAGATGATATCCAAACAACAAATAAATGGGAGTCAAAAGAAATCATTTAAAGCTCATATGTCAGAGTCAAGGTCGAGGGTTTTCTATGGCCCCCGGGATGATATTGATTTATTATTAGAACCGGCCGCAGGCCGCAGATGTTTTACACAGGCCAATACTACATTTCCCACAATGCAACGGTGACAGTCTGAGCGGGAGGTGGCTTCATTTCATTATTTATCAGTAGTCATTAGCATAACAGCAAAACTTAACTTTCAGAAACTCCCCTCGTTTTATATGTCAACTCCCCTCGTTATATGTGTCGACTCCCCTCGTTATATGTGTCAACTCCCCTTTTTATATATGTCAACTCCCCTCGTTATATATGTCAACTCCCCTCGTTATATGTGTCAACTCCCCTCGTTAAATGTGTCAACTCCCCTTGTTATATATGTCAACTCCCCTCGTTATATGTGTCAACTCCCCTCGTTATATATGTCGAATCCCCTTGTATATGTGTCAACTCCTCGTTATATATGTCAACTCCCCTCGTATATATGTCAACTCCCTTCGTTAATATGTCAACTCCCTTCGTTATATATGTCAACTCCCCTCGTTATATATGTCAACTCCCCTCGTTATATTGTCAACTCCCCTCGTATATATGTCAACTCCCTTCGTTATATATGTCAACTCCCTTCTTATATATGTCAACTCCCCTCGTTATATATGTCACTCCCTTCGTTATAATGTCAACTCCCCTCGTTATATATGTCAACTCCCCTCGTTATATGTGTCGACTCCCCTCGTTATATGTGTCAACTCCCCTCGTTATATATGTCAACTCCCCTCGTTATATATGTCAACTCCCCTCGTTATATGTGTCAACTCCCCTCGTTATGTGTCAACTCCCCTTGTTATATATGTCAACTCCCCTCGTTATATGTGTCAACTCCCCTCGTTATATATGTCGACTCCCTTCGTTATATGTCAACTCCCCTCGTATATTGTCAACTCCCCTCGTTAAATGTTCAACTCTCCCCTGTTATATATGTCAACTCCCCTCGTATATGTGTCAACTCCCCTCGTTATATATGTCAACTCCCTTCGTTATATGTGTCAACTCCCCTCGTTATATATGTCAACTCCCTCTCGTTATATGTGTCAACTCCCCTCGTTATATGTGTCAACTCCTTCGTTATATGTGTCAACTCCCCTCGTTATATATGTCGACTCCCCTCGTTATATGTGTCAACTCCCCTCGTTATATATGTCAACTCCCCTCGTTATATATGTCAACTTGCTCTTCATCTTCTCCACCATCATCTCCCTCTTTTAGTTGGCTGCACAGGTGAAGGTTACAGGTGTCTGACGAGCGCTCCTCTGGGGGGGCGTATAGCTCCCAGACCACGCCGTGCTATTAGCAGTATAATGCTAACGTGTCGTAAAAAGGGCTTAATAACAGGGCTGGGGGTAATTGAAGGACACACTGCCCGGCAGCACCAGGAAAAGCAAATGTCTGTACGATCTTCCCAGTCCTCAATATGGGTGCGAGCAGACTGCTGCTAGGCATTGTGGGTACTGGGCGAGAAGGCCAGGGGGTTAAAAGACGTGATTATCCTTATTAAGGTTGGACAGGGGCCAGAAACTTGAATTTCTGTGGCGAGATGAAAGTGAGTCTGTTTTTCTATTTCCATCGTGAGGTGAGCGTTCTGGCCGGTTACTGTGAAAACTCGCACGCTCACATGCACGCTCACACGGAGCCACGCTGACACTCTCAACATCTGTTGGAGAGAGATCCATTGGTTTCCCGCTCCTCGGCTATAACCTCTACTGACCTGTGGCAACATTTAAACCCACAGTTTAAATATTTACTCGGTAAATAAGTGACCCTGATTTGAAAGTTGCTGTGGAAATGTCACGTGTGCGCTTACTGCCCCCTAGTGGCGGCCCGAGGCACTGAGCAGTACCTTGGTATTTATATCTCAGAGTGAGACTTTAATGTGTGTGTGTGTGTGTGTGTGTGTGTGTGTGTGTGTGTGTGTGTGTGTGTGTGTGTGTGTGTGTGTGTGTGTGTGTGTGTGTGATGGTTTAGGCTCGCATGGCTTTGGACAAAGGAGCCCAAGCTGTCATCTTCGACGTCAGCGATGATGCCGACGCTGCCGCTGAGGTGAGTGTGGAGGGTTGGCCGGAAGCACCTCTGGAGCAGAGCTCTGAACAGAAGCATCACATCCGTGTCTGTCTGTGGTCCTCCTCTTGGTTCCGACACCATCCACGGGCCCAGCTGCGGGAGGCCGACTCCCTCCCCCGGCCCGTCGTGATGGTGGAGTCTGACGATGCGGAGGAGCTGATGGCTCTGGTCAACAAGAACGAGGAGGCCGTCGTTCGGATCGAGATCATGGTGAATCCACCACGATGGGTAATTAGAACCCACAACGCGTCACCTGTGTGTTCCCGTGCTGTGTATGGCCACTGTACTTCTCCACTTGCCTTTGCAGCCGCACTACGACATGGGCATCGTCCTCACCATCGTCCTGGCCGTCCTCACCATTGTCCTCATCTTCGCTCTACGTTACAAGTGCAGGTCCAGCAGAACCTGGGTGAGTCCGAGTCACATTCCTTTGCACCATCAGTCCACCCGGAGTTATTAGATGGATCCGGTCAAAGTGTTCTGCCCTGTGGGTTCAGGACTCGGTTCACCAACAGACCAGGCAGGCCATCAGCCATCTGGAGACTAAGACCTACAACTCTCAGGGCTGCTCAGGCCCCCATCACCAGCGGGCCCCCTGGGGGTCCGCCAGCAGCTCCAACTCAAGTCCGGTCTGCGCTATCTGCCTGGAGGAGTTCCAGGACGGCCAGGTGAGAGAGGTGATGCTACACTAAAGCCCCTGTAGATGCTCCTGTCTTCACCTCTCTCCTTGTTGTGCCAGCACTTGAGGATTATATCGTGCGCTCATGAGTTCCATAAAGACTGCGTGGACCCCTGGCTGCTGCAGCACCGCACCTGCCCCCTCTGCATGCACAACATCATGGGTGTGTTCCTTTGATTTCTAATTCATGTCTGCAGCTCTGCCGTTAGCTCCTGTAGCATTGGGTACATCTTGTCTGTGGTTGCCTCCCCCAGGGACCGAGCGGCAGGCCCAGAGGTTCAGACTGCAGCAGAGTTCCGAGCAAAGCCAGGGCTTTCTCCACCATCATCCTTACAGTGGCCCGAGGAACCAGCACTTCCCTCAGCATGCTGTCCCCTTCTCTCTAAGGCCCCAGTATCCTTGTGGACCTTCTGGACCCTATCCTGATCTGGGCCACTACAATGGCTCTTCTCCAAGGGATGACCAAACTCTTCAATTCCTGGCTAGCAGACCGTTCGGCTCTAGCTGTGGGTATCACCGACCCGCAGAGGGTCCCGGGAGGCCCCAGATGTTTGGAGGTAACTGCAGGACCTCTTCCCACCACTACGCCCCACGTCGGTCCTGCCACACCTATCGATCGTCCTGTCCCGCCCAGCGCAGTGCGTCCAGCTCAAGGCTCTACCACGGACCTTCAGTGGGGCCCCAGCCCCGTAGGACGCTGGGCCATGGCCGACAGGGGGAGGGGAGCTGCTCAGGTGGCAGCTACCACACAGAACGCAGTGGGTACCTGGCTGATGGGCCAGCGAGTGACTCCAGCTCAGGGCCGTGTCACGGTTCCTCCAGTGACTCGGTTCTCAATTGTACTGACGTATCTCTGCAGGGGGTCTATGGTAGCTGGTCCACCTTCCGCAGCTCTTTGAGTAGTGATTATGATCCGTTTGTTTACTACGGGCCCGGTAACGGACATTCTGCCGCCCGCAGAAGTAGCTTGGACACATGTGCCCAGACCCGGCCCAGGTCTCTGGATTCTGTGGAGAACAAAGCGGTCTGCCCTGAGGAGCAGCAGCCCCAGACTGTGTTCAACCACATTCACTACCACCGCCACAGACATCACCACTATGAGGAGGAGGAGCACAGCCAGAGTCCTGCGAGAGGTTCTGAGGAGGAGTTAGGAGCTACTGCGGCAGCTCCAGCTGCTCTCAGCTTAGACAAAGACTCCCCGGAACACAGTCCCTGTCTGTGCCCTAATCCAGACCCAACGGATCGACCAAGTCCTGGGACAGACTGTCAGGACCGTGATCCGAGCCGGCCGGCAGGACCTTCAGTTAAAGTGCCCCCCGTCCCTTTACAGATTCCACCCCACTGCTGCCACCGGGGCCACGGACACCCTCCCTCTGCTCGGACAGGGAGCTGTGTGGTGGACGGCCCTTCTGTTTGCTTCCACCAGGGACTGGACCTGCAGGAGGACCGCAGCATCCACATCCACTATGGTCAGAGTCCAGGTTTCTGCTGCCCCCAGCCGGAGCTGCACCGGGCCCTGCTGCCTGTCCCTCTTCTTCTGGACTCAGGAATGGAGGACTGCTCCTATTGTACCGGGGCCCATGTGGTGTGGCAAAAGCGGGTGCCCCAGGCCCACTCTGACCCCCAGCTCCTGGGGCCCGGGGGGCCCCGGGACAGGCCGGTGTGCATGTTCCACCCTGGTCACGCTGCTGACCGCAGCACAGACCTCTGTTTGTACTGTCAAGCCTTACATCACAGTCAGGGTAAGGGTCCCTAGCAACAGGAAGAAGGATTAGAATAATCATAGTAATGATAATAATTATGATAAAAACAACAACAATATGAATAAAGACACTAATATTGATCATAATAATAATAATTGTGATAATAACAACAAGAATATGAATAAAGACACCAATATAATAATAATAATAATATTAATAATGATGATAATTATAATAGTAATAATAATATTAGTAATATTGCCAATGATAACAGCAATAGTAATAATTATACTACTACTAATAATAATTATGATCATAGTAATGATTGTTTTTACTATTATTGTTATTATTGCAATTCTTATTATTAGTAGAACTATTATTACTATTACTATTACTAGTAGTACTATTACTTTTTAATAATAATAGTAATATTGATAATTACGATGATGATTATAATAGTAAAAACACAACTAATAATAATCACAATTATTATTATTATAATACTACTAAAAATAATAATAATTGCAATAATAATAATACTAAAACAGTAATTATGATAATAATATTTATAATAGTAATTGTGATAATTATAATAGTAATAATACTACTACTAAGAATAATAATAGCAATAACAATAATTGTTACTATTATAATACTACTACTAATAATAATGATGTTGATGATAATAGTATCATGATATGGTTGTTGTTGTTGTTAACAACAATAATAGTGATAATAATAATAATAACAAATGTGCTCTTCGGCCCCACTGATTAGGAATTGAATGTGTGTGTGTGTCAGTGTGTGTGTGCCAGTGTGTTGTCTCAGTGTGTGTGTGTGTCAGGTGTGTGTCTCAGTGCGTGTCTCAGTGTGTGTGTGTGTCTCAGTGTGTGTCTCAGTGTGTGTCTCAGTGTGTGTTCAGTGTGTGTGTCAGTGTGTCTCAGTGTGTGTCTCAGTGTGTGTGTCAGTGTGTGTCTCAGTGGTGTCTCAGTGTGTGGTCAGTGGTCTCAGTGTGTGTCTCAGTGTGTGTCTCAGTGTGTGTCTCAGTGTGTGTCTCAGTGTGTCTCAGTGTGTGTCTCAGTGTGTCTCTCAGTGTGTGTCTCAGTGTGTCTCAGTGTGTGTCTCAGTGTGTGTCTCAGTGTGTGTCTCAGTGTGTGTCAGTGTGTGTCTCAGTATGTGTCTCAGTGTGTGTCTCAGTGTGTGTCTGAGTGTGTGTCTCAGTGTGTCTCAGTGTGTGTCTCAGTGTGTGTCTCAGTGTGTGTCAGTGTGTGTCTCAGTATGTGTCTCAGTGTGGTCTCAGTGTGTGTGTCTCAGTGTGTGTCTCAGTGTGTGTCAGTGTGTGTCTCAGTGTGTGTCTCAGTGTGTGTCTCAGTGTGTCTGAGTGGTGTCTCAGTGTGTCTCAGTGTGTGTCTCAGTGTGTGTCTCAGTGTGTGTCTTAGTGTGTGTCTCAGTGTGTCTCAGTGTGTGTCTCAGTGTGTGTCTCAGTGTGTCTCAGTGTGTGTCTCAGTGTGTGTCTCAGTGTGTCTCAGTGTGTGTCTGAGTGTGTGTCTCAGTGTGTCTCAGTGTGTGTCTCAGTATGTGTCTCAGTGTGTGTCTCAGTGTGTGTCTGAGTGTGTGGTCAGTGTGTGTCAGTGTGTGTCTCAGTGTGTGTCTCAGTGTGTCTGAGTGTGTGTCTCAGTGTGTGTCTCAGTGTGTGTCTCAGTGTGTGTCTCAGTGTGTCTCAGTGTGTGTCTCAGTGTGTGTCTGAGTGTGTGTCTCAGTGTGTGTCTCAGTGTGTGTCTCAGTGTGTGTCTCAGTGTGTGTGTCTGAGTGTGTGTCTCAGTGTGTGTCTCAGTGTGTGTCTGAGTGTGTGTCTCAGTGTGTGTCTGAGTGTGTCTCAGTGTGTGTCTGAGTGTGTCTCAGTGTGTGTCTCAGTGTGTCTGAGTGTGTGTCTCAGTGTGTGTCTGAGTGTGTCTCAGTGTGTGTCTCAGTGTGTGTCTCAGTGTGTGTCTGAGTGTGTGTCTCAGTGTGTGTCTGAGTGGTGTCTCAGTGTGTGTCTCAGTGTGTCTCAGTGTGTGTCTGAGGTGTGTCTCAGTGTGTGTCTCAGTGTGTGTCTGAGTGTGTGTGTCTGAGTGTGTGTCTCAGTGTGTGTCTCAGTGTGTGTCTCAGTGTGGTCTCAGTGTGTCTCAGTGTGTGTCTCAGTGTGTGTCTGAGTGTGTGTCTCAGTGTGTGTCTCAGTGTGTGTCTCAGTGTGTGTGTCTGAGTGTGTGTCTCAGTGTGTGTCTCAGTGTGTGTCTGAGTGTGTGTCTCAGTGTGTGTCTGAGTGTGTGTGTCTCAGTGTGTGTCTCAGTGTGTGTCTGAGTGTGTGTCTCAGTGTGTGTCTGAGTGTGTGTCTCAGTGTGTGTCTCAGTGTGTCTCAGTGTGTGTCTCAGTGTGGTCTCAGTGTGTGTCTCAGTGTGTCTCATGTGTGTGTCTGAGTGTGTGTCTCAGTGGTGTCTCAGTGTGTGTCTCAGTGTGTAAACCCACTTACCCGGAACACAAGAACATGCCTGTTGACCCCGGTTGACCTCGGTTGACCTCTGCTTTCCCTTCACCGTAGCTCAGAAACATTTGGCATCTTTGTTCTGACCCTCATTAGAAATGTGCCAGCATGAGGTTCTCCAGCCCCAGGTTCTCCATCTGTGCATCCGTCTCTGTGACCCACGCTTGGACCCCCAACAGGCTCGACTGTGACGCCGGGGTTGGAATTGACTGAATAACATGCAGCACTTTGGCAAAATTCAGTTTACATTAAAATTAAAATCCCCAAATCAGCCCAGAACATGGCAGCATGGGATTCTTGATGCCAGGGTTAGCTGGTGTGGTGGTAATCCTCTTCAGGATCTTCCCCTTTGTGCCTTTTTTATCTGGTGGATGCAAGTCTGGCAACAATAATGAGCTAAAACTGCCTTTGCTCAGAGTAAATAAAAACAAAGGTCCCTTTTAGAATTTAAAGGGACTTGTCAGTATATTTTTGAATACTTTGCGTACAAAAAGGAACAACAAAACCAGAAAAGAAATAGTGTTGTATTTTATATATGATAGAACATTTCATTATAGTGACACGTCACTAATATATTTATTTACTAATATATTTATCCATTTTGTTCAGGTTTGAAAGTGGTTTCTGTATAGACTGAATGTTTCTATATGGAATCTGACCAGTGCCATCACAGATATATGAACCTGTCTTCATTCCAATTATATGCAAATAAATTATTTTGAAATAAAATGTCCTGCTCTGATTTTCTTTCCCTCCTTGTTAAAGTTGTAAAGGATTCATCCAGATGAATCCACCTGTTTATCCCTCTTGAGGTCACTAGTCCCCCCTACCTTCACTTAAAGAGACTAGCATCACTTCGTTGACTAGACTTCCCGCAGGATAAGAATGTCCTCAAAGGATCGCACCTCTGGATTAACTTGGACTGTTGCCCCTTTCCAAGACTGCCCTTTTTGGTTCTTCACTTTGCTTTCCCGCTCCACAGTTTTCAGGCCTCACACCCTTCGGGTTCTATGAATAAAGATTTGTTCCATCCTCATTGGCTGTCTTCTGTCTGCCTTCGGGTCCAATCTAAACATAGACTCAACGGAACAATCAGATGCTAGCAGGTTAGCATTACTCTGGTGAGGTATTTTTTTGTTGCAGTGTTCCTTCGTTTTTGACCTCAACCATTAACCTACCAACAAGAGAAAGATCAGGGCGGCAAAATGGGCCTCAGCGTCAATGAAAGACAGACTACAGACTTGTAGAGGAGCAGACTTTGCCATTGGTCTAGGGTGGTGAAGCAGCAGCAAAAGGGAGCTGAAGGATGAGATGCCAGACCTCAAGACCCTAACCGCCCTTACTGCACGCCTAGACGACCATCTCAGGGACAGACGGAGGGGGCAGGTTTTCATCCAGGATGACTTTCTCGACATTGACTATCGATCCCTTAACAACACCACCACCAAGCATAAGTACCCATTAACCCCCTTCCACAGGGCTTTTAGTCCACTCTAAAGAGCCTGGATCTGAATACCTGGTGCCCTCAGCCTTAACTATGCACCTGTCTCTAGTCTGTCTCTAGTCTGTCTCTAATCAACAATGTTAGATCCCTCTTCGTTGCCCTCAAAGACATTGTCATCTCTGACATTAATGGGGAACATATCCAACATGTCTACCTAGTGTCCCAGTGCCTTCTCATGAATAAACGTTTTGTAAAACGAGAGAGGTCCTCTTTTCTGGGTTCATCCTTGGACAGGGACAATTCTCGTCTGAACCGTCACAATGTTTCTTGGGTTTTGCTAATTTTTTACCGTTGCTTCATTTGCGATTAAAGCAAAGTTGCCGCACCTCTCACCAAACATTCCTCCAACCTGAATGTTTTCCAGTGGTCCGATGAGGACACGGTTTAGCTCCGCTCCCCATCCTTTCACACCCGGATCCCTGTCACCAGTTTTGTGGACAAGATGCTTTTCTCTCCCAGCATGACTACCAAAAGCTCCATCTCTGCATCTTCTACAGAGATACATCTTCTACAGGCTACGTTGGAGGTAAACTACAATGTGGGGAATAGAGACTTGCTCGTGGTTGTCATAGCTTTGCAGGAGACTCTTGCTGGAGGGGTCCATCTAGCCATTAGTGGTGTGGACCAACCACAAGGACCCGTCTTACCTTAGGAACACTAAGTGGGTAAACCTCCAGCAAGCTCGGTGGGTGCTCTTTCTAGCCTGTTTTAAATTCTCTCTCATGTACTGCCCAGGTTCCAGTAACATCAAGCCGGGTGCCCTGTCTTGCCGGTTTTCCCGGACCTTTCCAGCTCAGAACCTGGTTCCATCCTGCCTCACTACTGCATTGAGGAGGTGCTTCCTGGAAAATGGACAAGAGGATTTTGGAGGTGCAACCAACAACTCTACTCCAGTGGCTTTTTGTCCCTAAATCTGTCCGCTCTAACGTTCCACATTGGGGGCTTTCTTCCAGGTTCACCTGTCATCAAGGCCTCACCCAGACCCAAATTTCCTTAGGAAACACTTCTGGTGGATTGAGACTTTTTCCCATGTGATGGATGCAGACCTAGACCAGAGACTCAAGGCTGAGGGAACCATTCTGGCAATGGTGTCTAAACAGGGTGTGCCATAACCCGGTCCAAACTAGCCGGGTTTCCTGTCGTCCCAGGCAGAAACTGCTTTTTACCAAGGCAAGTGTGAACCCAGGTGAATGGGTTATTTAATTGGTAGATCAGAAAACCTGGCTTTTTTCAACATCCCTCACTTCAAGCCAACTTCAAACTCCTTCACTCCTGTCATCACTGGGCATGAGGGTGGTAGAGCGGCTGGCTTAAATATTTGTCTGAGTCCAGTTGATCACAGCATGCTGAGTTTCACATTTAGCCTCCTCAGCTGTCTCCTGGCAACAATGTAAGCATACATTTCAACTGTCCCAAACACACATGGCTACCCACATGAACAAGCATAACTTTATTTAGCTGGGCAGCATACAATCAGCAGACACCTCAGAGTATATCTGGGAGCACAGAGATAGATAGTCGACACTCCATATGCAGAATGGGTCTGCGGGAAGCTGCTGACTGCATCTGAAATATGTGGCCATATATAACAATCTACGTAAGGTTCAGCAGCCGTAGGGGGATCACTGGAAGCCTTTGGTCTGCCCTTGGTGTGTCAGCACTGTGAGGTTTCCCCTAGCATCTTGGTCCTTCTCAATGGCCTCAAAGAGGGACTTGAAGTTTCCAGCTCCAAAGCCCTAGAACAGCCACAAACACACAAATGGGAAATAAAGCAGCCTCTTGTATTCACAGTCTATTCTAGTCCATTCTGAGATGAGTATTTAGAGCAGGCTTGACAAATGGGTTTAATCTGATTATCTTAATGTGAACATAAACATTTCAGACAGTTTGAATGCAATTCTAAAATCTGGGATTCAAATCTGAAACCTGGTAGAGAATTTCCTCAGAACTTGTGAATTATACACAGATCAAAAAGTGAAAATGGTCAGAAAATGAACCATTTGGTCTCGTCTTCTTCCCCACTTTAGTCCTTTCGGGGTCACGGGGAGGGAGCACGTATGTGTGAAGGCAGGTCCCCCCTTAGGTGAAGGCAGGTCCCCCCCTTAGGTGAAGGAAGGTCCCCCCTTGGTGAAGGCAGGTCCCCCCTTGGGTGAAGGCAGCCCCCCCCCCCCCTTAGGTGAAGGCAGGTCACCCCCTTAGGTGAAGGCAGGTCCCCCCCTTAGGTGAAGACAGGTCCCCCCTTGGGTGAAGGCAGGCCCCCCCCCCTTGGGTGAAGGCAGGTCCCCCCTGGGTGAAGGCAGGTCCCCCCTTGGGTGAAGGCAGGTCCCCCCTTAGGTGAAGGCAGGTCCCCCCTTGGGTGAAGGCAGGTCCCCCCTTGGGTGAAGGCAGCCCCCCCCCCCCCTAGGTGAAGGCAGGTCCCCCCCTTAGGTGAAGGCAGGTCACCCCCTTAGGTGAAGACAGGTCCCCCCTTGGGTGAAGGCAGGTCCCCCCCTTGGGTGAAGGCAGGCCCCCCCCTGGGTGAAGGCAGGTCCCCCCTTGGTCAGCCGCCAGCTCATCGCAGGGCCCTACGTGTGCATTTGTGGGTTCGGTGCCTTGCTCAAGGGTACCTGGGCAGTTCTCTGAAGGTATACTGGCTCTACGACCAGAACACCTTCCATGTTTTGTCTGCAATGGGACTTGAACCAAGAACCCTCCTCTTCTCACAGAATGAGCTACGTTCAAAGGGCTCTGAGAGATGCTTCACTGAGCTCCAGCATTGCTTTCTAACTTTCATGTCGTGAAAGACTGGAGATTGACAACATGCCTGTTCTGACAGGAAGGATGGGGGTATAAGTGGAGTGCCACAGGGCACAACCTGATCCAAAGATCCCCCTCCCGGTTTAGCCTTTTAATCTGTACCTGTGACAGATTTACTGGCCTTTTCCAAGTGGGTGACTTTTATTCTGCTCACACTGGGTGACCAGGTGTCCTGGCCCAACTTCTTAAAGGGGTTCAAGGCAAGAAATATGACCAGAGCCTGATATATCCCATCGCACGTGCACAGTGATTATCCTCAGAACCACTTACAAAATGGTTTTTCCGCTGGATGACCTCCAGAAAGAGGGTTGGCCTGTCCTGCATGGGTTTGGTGAAGATTTGAAGGAGGTAGCCCTTGTCATCAAAATCAACCAAGATTCTCAGTTTCTGAAAAGAAAGAGAAGGTTTACAGGCGGGTAGACGAGTGAAAAGAGTGGAACCTTTACTCTCTCCCCACATGTGCTCACCTGTAGAACATCGAGGTCCTCCTCCACCTTGATCTTTGCCGTTTTGAGCTTCTGCCGCAGGTCGTCGTAGTAGGTGTCAGGTGCTGAAAGGAAGTCCATCCCTCGGGCACGCAGGTTCACTATCTGGCTCAAAGATAAAAGGCAGCATGCTTGTCTTCACTTGCAGATTTGAGAGGGAAGCATCTGTATCAGGAGCCTCACAGCTTCAATGATGTTCGAGGTGTTGAGGGCGATGTGCTGCACGCCCGGTCCTCCGTTATAGTCCACGTATTCCTGTGAGGACAGAGACACAGGACAGCTGAAACCAGGCGGGACGCTGGTCCACATATTGCTCTTGTGTAGAGTTGAAAATCAAGCAGTTCCAAAAGGAAGGAAACTCACCTGGATTTGTGAGATCCTTTTCCCCACGGCCGGCTCATTGATGGGCATCTTGATGGTCTCTTCATAATTAGCCACGACGATGGATCTCAGCGAACTGTAATCCGTGTAGATCTGTTTATCATCTATGGACCAGAACCGATGGAACAGCAAACATTTCTGATACCTGGAATTTGAGGGGGAAAAGAGTGTGAGGACAACCTTATTTTCTGCTTCGAGGCTTAAATGTGACACTAAAAACAAGCGCGTTGGCCTTGATGTGGTCCTGTCTGATGGTGAGGTGTTGATTGAACCCATTTATTTCACTCCATTGGTTTTGAAATGAAAGAGTCAAAATAAAAGTCATGAAACGTAGTTTCAGTGTAAAGAGGTCTTGTGGCATCAGATGTCCAAGGATGTGTAACATGGCTCTGAGAACGTTAGCAGTAAACACCAGCAGCTGAGCAGGGGACCACCTTTGACCCTCATGGAGGACGTGCGCTCACCAGTCTGTGACGGGCACCATTTGATCATCTGGCTGATTTCCCACAATGTGATCGATAAAGCGCAGGCCTGCGGGGGGCCTACCGGAGAGAGAGGAAGGGTCATCTTGGGTTAGACCACAGAGAAAAGAGCTGCAGCCAGTTAGCTCTAATCCTTGGATTTGACTCACAGTTTTGCTAACAGAGGATCCTTGTACAGAGGCTCTTTGTAGCCTGGCAGGAAAAGGCCTGTGTAGGGGCCGAGGTACTCGATGAGGGTGTGCGTTGTGTCCCCATACTGCGGAAAACACACAAATGTGTGTCAACACACATTTCCACTTTGATGTGTGTTCCTCCTGACGTACCGTTTGAATGATGGCGTACTTGACCTTCCCGTGGTCGTCCTGCTCCACCCAGGGCTCCCTGACCACCACGGCTCCTCGCTCCCTGGCCGTCTGTGGGGGGAGAGCGTTTGGGATCAGCTTGAAACAGAGGAGCAACAGTGCGCTGGTGCGTGGAGACGCCTCCTGGAAGCCCCCTAGTGGTGGCAGGCTGAACGGCCTGCTGCTCCTGTCCTATGTAACCTGACGCCTGGACTGAAACCGTGATTCAAACACAGACTTTATCTAAAACCTTGACTGAAGTTCAGAAGGTTCCATTTCAACTCTCTGGATCCACTAAACACACACGTGGCAGGTTCTGGGGCAACATTTAAACATGACTCTGACACTCTTTTGTGCCTCTGATTCCAGAACAAGACCACTTATCTTTGCCCAATATTTCGTTTGAACATGTAATTCCTCATTTACGGGAGCTCCAGCTGGGTTACTGAAGGTTTCAGTCAGTGCTAATTAGTTAAGTCTTTTTGTTTAGTTTGTCTCCTATCAGCTCCCGTGCCCCCCCCCCCCCCCCCCTCAGGGTTAGGGTTAGGGTTAGGGTTAGACCTCTCCAAATGTTTGCTCCAAATTGTTACTTTATAATTAAAGACAACTCATCAATGAAATGAAGCATAATTTGCTGTATTTTGGTTGCATTAGCGTTGGGAATATTTGCACTTATTCCGGGCTTAGGTCCAATTAGGTAGCTGAATGTTGGTGATTGTACCGACTGTTACCTTGACCAGGAAGTCGCAGTCTTCCACTTGGAAGGCGATGTCTTTCACTGCATCTCCGTGTTTTATCAGATGCTGGCCGATTTCTGAGGGGAGAGAAGAGCCAGAGACCGTGCAGACCGAGGTCACAGCGTCACAGCCGGCATCTATTCTGAGGCTAGAACGTACCTTCATTTCCAGGGTTCAGCGGAGATGCAAAGACAAAGAGAATCTGTGAGGAGAGGAGCGACGTGGGATCAGTGACAGCCGAACAACAGTGCTGCTCTGCCTCAAACAGGAAGTGCGAGACTCAACCTTGTCCTGTCTGATGACGTGAGACACCACCTCACGACTGCCAGTCTCCAGACCCTTGTAGGCCAACGGCTCAAAGCCCATCTTATCACAGTAGAAGGAGGCTGCCTGTGAGGACCAGACAGAATATAGACAGATTCACACATCAGTGATCAGGGCTGCAGCATGTGAGCAGAACCACAATGCTCGAAGCCAAACATGTCTTTAGCATTGGTCAGCCACTTTATTCCTTTAGTGTAGATGAAGAGCGTAGGAACAGTGGAGGTCGTCCCGTTTCTGGCTGTGTTTACAGTAAACGGACGTCGAGATGAGGGCATTATGCTAGCTAAGGTGTGGGCTTATAATTGAGTATTTCTGCTGATGTTTAACAGCATTATCAGTTATCATAGGAATCATCTTGGGCTGCTTATTATAACATTTAGAGAGGAGAGGATTGTTGGCTAAGACTTCATTTCCCGAGGGTCAAAGTTAAAAGGAGAAGAGATGTTGACCTGTTTGGCGTTGCCGACCCAGAAGGTGAGGTGATGGAACTTGATAAATTTTCCTCTTGCATGCTGAAAGAACACAGCAAAATGAGATGAAGAGAGCAAAGAGAGGAGGAGAGATGAAATTCTCTATTTTGAAAAGGTTTTGAGCATGTTAAAGGTTGACTCTGGGATGAAACTCCAGCGGGTCCAAAAGCAAAGGTCTAGTTTTACCTTCTCTCCTTTATCTGTGTAGCTGGTCTAAAAAGAAAGCAAAGTTGACACCATCACCCTCTCATCCACATGTGCTCTCACTAAACAACATCTGTAAATTCCTAGTTTTCACTGGTTCCAGTCCAGATGAGGCTCAGCGATCACCTGGGTTCTTTAGAGGAAGCGTCTAGAATCGTTTCTCTTACCATGGTGCGATTACAGATGGCTCAAATTCAGGCTCCACTGGAAGAAGATGGACTTAAACCAGTGCAGTGCTGGAGATAAGTACTGGCCTGCTGACTAGTTGTGATTGGCCCTTTGGGATGTACACCCACCGTCTGTCTAAAAGTTCACTGACATAAGTTTTGTCATCTGCCCTGAGTCCAGTGTCTGTGCGCCTGTCAGTCCCCAGCGCCTCCGTCCTGACAGAAACACGGACACATTAACTTCAGTCCAAGTGAACGAGTGATTGACACCAAACCCGCCATTTTGAGGACGGAGGCCCGCTAACTTTCAGCTTAGAATCAACTGTACGTGTTTTTAATGCGCTTTGTGTTTAAAGGCGCGTGTGGGGACTGGGAGCGGGTGAATTCTGCATGATAAAAACACTAATTAATGGTTACTCCAGCAGGGGGCGCGCCAGAGCCAGATAGGCTGTTGGGATCTGGGCAACACGTGTCCCACATCCCAGAGTAGCTACACCGTGTTACTTTATCAATACGTCTCGATGGCCCCCATCTTGATGGATACATGCTCCCTCGGTGCATTTAGTCACGTGATAGTGACAATTAACGTACGTCAGACTGATTGTACTTCCATGAATTGGTTTGTAAATGGAGATTATTACGTGGATATTGAGAAGAACCTGTGATCCAGATTGCGCCTTTTAATTTACCTTAAGCAATTCTAGCGTATGACAAATTTCAGGGAAAGTAATTTTACGTCCTGACGCAGTTTTTGCTCCTGGATTGTTTTGTAGATTATTTATTATTATCATTATTCTTTTTGTCAGTGATTGTTAATGGTTTTTATCCACGGGGATCGAAAACAGAGCCACAAACAACACTATAAACGAAATACCACCGTCAAAAAGAAACTCAAGCTATTTTTAACTGCGTGCTTGTGCTCACTTGCGCACGTACCGCTCGTTGTGCGTGAGGCGCTGCTTTGCCGCGCTGTGAATTCCTATTGGCGGGTTTGGGAGTGTGGTGACACCTGATTGGTTGTTTTGTGGGTGTGCGCGCTCCAGTGACCCGCGCCAGCAAACCTTCATTGGCCGGGTATCATCGTGGAGCGCCATTGGTCGAGAAGGGCCACTTTTCTCAGCTCCTATTGGCGGGCGCTGTTATCATCGCACAAGAATGCGGAAGTCGTGTCGTCTACTGAGTCACCGTCGTGTCAGCTGATCCTTTCTGTGTGAGTAACTCGATTTTCTCTCAGAATTAAGTAACTTCCGAACATTGTTCTTTGCGCCCGACTTCTCTGGTGTCAAAATTGTGTTGGACACGAGTCAACGTGTCGTCTTCGGTTGGCAGATTTGTGATTTTGGTGCCTCGGCGTCCACAAATGTTGCGATCCGGCAGCTAGCGTGGCGCTAACAGGTCCCAACTCGGCTCCCTCCTTCGGGTGGTCGGGTCCACTTCATCCCATCGCCCGAGACCGTCCGTGCCCACTTTCACTTTCACCTTTACGTGCGTGTAAACCTGAGCCCTGCTATCATTCACCTGGGCTGGAAACGGAGCACGTGGCCGCTGCAGCTGCCTGTTGAGGGGGAAAGATCAGGTTCGAATCCGAGGGAAAATGTCTTTTACACCGGACAAAATAACAAGTACAACCCCCCTCCTCGGGTCGTGTCTGGACACCCCATAGTCCAAAACCACCTCTTATTTAAAAGGCGACATGTCTGGCTGAGTCTAAGCTTTAGAAAGATTGAGCATTTCCAGTAATTGATAAGTGTTCCACCTCTAATAAGAGCCACAACCACTCAGCCCCCCATCCTGACATTGTGTGATGCTTATATAATTAGCATGACACATTATTACACACTTGGTTTACATGGAGTCTTGGGAAATGTGCATTTAATCTTGTCATATAATCATTTAATCGTGTGTTTGATCAGTGCTGACATGGCGATCCCATTGGTGGCTTCCAGGACCTTCTGTGTGGCGCTTCGGCAGCTTTTCACAGTTTTGTGAGTTTTGCTTCCGTTGCAGCCTTTAGTTCTTAGCAGAGTCACCTGGAGGCAGACTGGCAGACCTGGGCCAGGAGGTGAACCGGTTAGGGTTAGGGTTAGTGCAGGGTTGGTGTTTGGACGGCGACACGCGGCCTCCAGAAGTTGTGGGAAACGAGCCGCTGACAGGAGCGGATGCGACCTTTTCCTGCCGGAGAACAAAGCCTCGGCAGCTGGGCGCCCTGTAGCTTACTTTTCCCCGTTTAACCCCCTTGGCTCAGTTTTTTCCGCGTGTTCATTCATTGAGGAGAAGCTGAAATGTCCAGCTGATATCAGGACCCATCGTGATCACCGTGTCACGTTACTGTAAGAACCAAGACTCCAGCCCTGAACGGCTGCCAGTAAAAGGAGTCGGGAGTGGCCCAGGGTGAACTCGTAGATGCCCCGGCGTTGGCACCTTTGGCTGTGGGCGGAGCTAGAGCCGACCAGCGAGGGCGGTGGGAGGTGACCACACGCTGGATCACTACCACAATGTTTGGGGAGGGAGCGTTGCTGCTTCCTTGCAAGCTGACTTCAGCCCTCAGAGACAGGTCGAGCTTTGATCTCTGGGCTTTTGGCGTCGAGGCCTGCGGCAGGTAAGGGAGGTCAACGTCGGGGTCGGATGTTTTTAACTTCACACAGTTGTTTTCGTTTTGTGGAGCTGTGTGCAAAAGGGGGCGTGTCCTCGGGGGGTGGGAAAGAGGCGAGAGGACGGACAGAAGCTCTAGACGTGTCCTTGTCGTGGGTTTGTGGTGTTTCTACTCACACGGGCATGTGCAATAATCAGTGTTTAGTCTGAGTTACTGTCACTACATTAGCGCCAACCTTGAGCGGTGGGACCAGGCTGCGCACGCACCCACGGGAGCAGACACGGTAACGGCCCAGTCACGCCGCACTGCACTGATTTTAGAAACTGGCGCTGGAGTTCTGCACCGCACCCGGTGGCAACTTTGCTTTTTGCTCTATAAATAAAGATGAATGGGACTGAAGTTGGTAAAGGGTCGACCTGGCTAGAGGCGCGGGCTCTCCCCCACATGTGCCACTTCCTGCGCTTTCTGTTTAGCATCTGATAAGAAAATGAGGCGTGTTGGAGCTGCATTTCCCGTAAATAAGAAGCTTATGTGCTTGTGATGGGTGTCAGGCGGAACACATGTTTGCATTGCTGTGATGTCACTGACCTGACTGGTTGGGATATCACCTCTGCTCCGTCTGGTCCAGGGAGCCGGTGCAGCTAGCAGGTCTGGAGTGATGTTTTTCCATGGACCTTTATTTATGGACCGCAGCCCCCCCCCACATGTTTACCCACCCACCGTCTGAAGGTAATGCTTTTCTCATTTTCTCTCTTTTTTTTTTTTGCAGGAGCCTTTGCTGGCACCAGAGTTCAGTGACTGGAGGTGTGGGAGGGTTCTGCAGAGGAGCGTCCGGGCCGAGCGTCTGCAGCTGGCAGGATGGTGAGCTTATCACGGGGGTGTGTGGGGGGGGGGGGGGGGTCACGGTGTTTAGATGGTGCTTGCTATTAAAGTTCACTTCCGATTAGTGCTACTCTGAAAGTGAAACGAGCTGGATTCTGTTTCACAGAAGCTCCTGAGAATGTCCGAAGGCCGTGTGTTGTAGCTTAACGCCAAACAAGCAGAACGTTTTAGAGACGGTACCGTCCAGACAGAGCGGTACCGTCCAGACAGAGCGGTACCGACCAGACAGAGCAGTACCGTCCAGAAGAAACCGGACTGGTCTCAATAGCAGACCTGCGAACATCCTCCAGAACCAGAGAGAGGTGTGTTGAAGGAGCCAAAGGACACCTCCTGTCCACCCCAGTATGGGGCCCTATTGACCTGCCCTGCCCCAGCCTTACGGGGGCCGATCTGGGCCGCTCAGCTCAGCAGATCAGCCCCCCCAACACACCAGGCAGCCTGAGCTCCTCACTTCTCGTTTGTTGTTCTCTTACTGCTGATGGGTTCGCTTTCGCGTGTGTTTTAGGCTCTGTTGTCGTAAAGTGCCTCACAAATAAAGTTAAGGACTTTATAACATCATTTCTCTCCCACATGATTGAAGGTAGATTAGACTTTGCACCGTGAACTTTGGACATAAAGACACTTATCACCACATTTATCATTAGTCCTATGATCATTCCAGCATCATTATCTGATTATATGTGTTTTAGTAGCGTCAGGCAACAACGGTGGGCAACAGAAGAAATGAAAGTCCTCTTGGTTTTCCTCTAACTGCCTCATGTGACCATCACTTCCTCAGCAGCTCCATGCAGCTGCACATCAGGATGCTGCAGGTCGCCAACCAAACATGTAGCGTAGAAGCTATCGCTGAGCCATACGTGCTCCGTCTGGGGAGGTTCCTCATTTACCTGAGATTTTCCTGAGGGAGTTTGCAAAGTTTTCTTAAACCAAAATGATCAATTCAGTCTGTTGTGAGCCGATCGCTGCTGCTAGCTGCTGCTTTCTGTGCTACTTCTGTCTAAGAGCAGGCCACGGCCCCCAGTGATAAATTCTTCTTTTTATGGGACCGAAAGAGGAAGTGTGAGGGCAGGCTTTGGGCAGCTGCTTCCACAGAATGCCGGGGTGGCCGACGGCCTGGATCTCAGCCCTGTCGCCGTACGTGCGCTCCAGCTCTGGGCTTAATTGATGGTGAGAGCTGGGGAACATAATGTAGCCAGTCAGTCGTGTAAAATGAGAAGCTCCGCTCGTCCCATGGTGAGATTCACCTTCCTCCATTTCTGCGAGCCTGCTTTTTGCTGTGTGTCGGGGTGAAATCAGGTCCTGACACACATCAGGGAGCACCTCTCATTGGGTGAAGGTCCAACTGTTGCCAGCTTTTCTACGTTACCAATCCTGCTCAGTTGGGCTTCCTCCCAGTTTAGGAGTGAGACAGTGCTCGGGCCCCTTCTGTACAGGTAACCCGACCCTTTTAATCCCATTTAGAGAAGTTGCGTTTAATATCTTCCCAGCCTCCACCTGGTTTTGGGCTGACGTGAGACTAGGAGCGTTTATACCTCTGTCCACTCATGCTGTCATCTGGGGAGCAGTAATGTGATCATGGAACTGGGGACAATGGGGGGTTCTCCCACAGTGCACAATGTTCCTTTATGGCTCGTCTGGAAGGGTGGTGCACGGTGTCACCTGCTTGAAGGGGACTTAAACCACCGCCATGTGCTGCTGACGCCACACAGGTTTGCAGGCTAAAGCCAGAAACCTCGTGCTGGTCCGTTGTCCTGGCTCGCTGTCCTGGTTCCGTTGGGTCAAATAACAAGTGTTTCAAGATGGTTCCAGTCACAACTTTGAAGGAAAGGTGGCTCCAAATGCAAACTGGAGGCACAGAGGTTGCTAATCATGAACGTGGAGAGCTGATTTTGAGGGGATGGTGCCGCCGTGCCGCCTCCGCAGTTGTTGGCTGTTTGCAGAAGTCTTTTGGCAGAACTTTCACTTCCTTTTTCCAGTCAAAAGCGTGTCATGGGACTGCCGGGAGGTTTCTGTAACTTTTCATTTGGGGAAGTGCTGCAGTCTCCTGCATGTTTACGCCGGTGTGTGGAAAATCCCTTTTTATTAGAAATTAGCCAGATTTTTCCACTTAAAAGCCTTTAACTTTCCCTGAGGTCCCATGTTTTTGCTGACTGCAGCAGCATCAGCATCATTATCCTGACTGGATCTCCAGTTTTGACCCGAGACCATCACCGTTGATAGAACAGACACGGAAACGTGCACGATTTCTACAGTTTTGTTTCAAAGAATGCCATCAAGGAAGGTGAAAATGTTGCTTTTCTTTGTCTGCTGGTTGGGATTTGATTTGATTGTGAGTTGTATTGTGCAGGTGCACTTAAAGTGGAATTCAGCCACTTGACAGTCACATGACCGTAAGAGTGATGAACCAATAATAATAGTAATAATCCCTCTGATCCCAGAGTTTTCATTGTCTTGGACACATTGCGTAATAGGCCTCATACAACCGAAGGCAAGTGGCTGTCACGACTCAGGGGGGGAGGGGGGGGGCTGCCTGTCCCCTTTTGATATGCAGCTACGTTAGCATCCTGTGACTGAGTGATTTTAGCAGAGGACAGTTGAGTTTGCTGCAGCTGGGAGAGGAGGAGAGGGGAGGAGCAGATGAGGAGAGGGGAGGAGAGGAGAGAGGGGAGGAGAGGAGAGAGGGGAGGGGAGGAGAGGGGAGGAGAGAGGGGAGGGGAGGGGAGGAGGAGAGGGGAGGGGAGGGGAGGAGAGAGGGGAGGGGAGGAGAGAGGAGAGGAGGGAGGGGAGGAGAGAGGGGAGGAGGAGAGGGAGGGGAGGAGAGGAGAGGAGGGGGGAGAGGAGAGAGGAGGGGGAGGAGGGGGAGGAGAGGGATGGGGAGCTTTGTGGCTGGAGAGTGCTGTGTCACGGACTGAGATCTCTGCATCGACGCTCCTCAGCACCCTCCCCCTCCCTCCTCCTCCCTCCTCTGTCCCTCCCTCTGTCCCTCCTCCCTCCTCCCCCCTTCCCTCTCTCCCTCCCTCTTTGTCCTCCGTCACCATCCAATGTCAGTGCAGCATTCTTGCTATGGGGCAGTTAATAGATGGGATGTCTCTCTGTGCATTACTTTATTACCTGTTTGGACCAAGGCAGCCTGTGCATGAATCCCTCTGGGCCTGATGCTGGGTGGGGGGGGGCATTTGCTGCAGTCACAGGGCTGATTTTATTTCTTCTTTTAAATTTCCTGATTACTGGAGGAAAATGGTATTTTGAGAGATGTCGGTGAAGGGTGAAGGAGGAGGGGGAGGAGTGAGAAATGAGGGGGAGCGATGTGAGCATGTGCGTGTGGGGGGCCGGTTGATGCGCATGCAGAGGGTGGAGTTTAGCATCAGGCAGTTCCCTCCGTCTCCCCCTCGCTCCTACTCTCTTCTCGCTCTGGCTCGGAAGGTGTCATTCCAGCGCCTTTGCTGTTTCCCAGGCTGTGAGTTCCCTGATGGCCAGATCTGCCGCTCTGGTTCGGACTATTCCACCTCCATAGCAGGAGCCAGCCTCTTGTCTCCCTCTCTCCTGGGGGGTCCGGGCTTTTCTTCCATGGATGCCGGCACCAGGGTGTTACCTTAAAGCACCTTTTTAAAAGAGGGGATGTACAATAGGTAGAGCGGCAGGAGACAGAAGGGAGTGGGGAGGCTCCGGCAGAGAGAAGAATGGTAATGCCGGCTCCTCGTGTGCTGGACGTGCTGCTGCTCCACAGGCTGCGCGGCGTTCCGACGCAACCCCGCCTCTCCTCGACATGAGCCTCGCAGGAAGGGTGTCTTGCTCCATGCTCAACTGCTTCGTAAGTGTCCGAGCCGTTCCCCACTCGGGAGTGTGGTCCTTGTGCGTAGTGCATCTGCCTGTCTGTGCCGGAGGGGGGGTGCGTGGTGGGGGGATGGGGCGGCGGGTGTGCACACGTGAGGGCTGCGGGGATCGGTGCCACGAGAGGTGGCGTTTTCTGTGTGTCATGATGGAGTCCTGGTCTTTCAGGGGTCGGCTCGTGTGTGTGTGTGTGTGTGTGTGGGGGGGGGGGGTGCAGCAGACAGGTGTGGGTCGGAACACTGTGTGCAGACTAATAACTGCTGGATGTCTTCAGGCAGTTCTCCTCTGCTGGGCCTCCGCTTATCTCGCTGTGTAGAGTTAATCCACCCTGTGATACAGGTGTGCCACACAGCCGTAGATGGCTGCATGCCCCCCATGTAGAGCTTTACACAAATCATTTGTGGGCACGTAACTTATCTACACAACACAACACAACGCTGAAGAGTCGCCAAACCGCACTGGGCAACGCAAGAGTGACCAGGTGATACAGGTGATACAGGTGAACCGGCCCAGTCTGTTTCCTTTGGCCAGTGTTCTGTTGCACCGTGGAGCTAAAATAAAGAAATTCTATCTTCTACCTAGTGTAACATGGACCAGCCTAGTGTCACATGGTACATGCTGAAACTCGTCTGTCATGTGACCTGCAGAGAACCGGCTTGGAATGAACTTGATGCAGAATTCCTGCCTGCAGCGTTTGTCCAGGGATCCATCTGCAGGCCTCCAGAACTCCGATGTGCCGGTGCTGACGGCTGAGCCAGTCGCTGCTCGCTCCTTTGACTTTAGTGTGTTTCTTTCTGAACAGACATGACCGGGTGTTGCAGGGTTTGTGATGCCTCTTTAATACGTCTGCAGCGCCGCTGAGTCAGCACTTTCTCTCCTGCGTCACTGTCTGTATAATTTATCATCCTTGTCCACTGCTGCTAAAACGGACCGCGCGGTTCTGTCCCTCACTGGAGGGCGGCTGCAGCGCCGCGCCGCTCCGTGTCCAAGATCCCTCATGTGTGAGGAAATGACACATATGTGGCGTTGTCTGCACAAACGGGCCGATAAAGCTCGGCTGGCTTAAGATTCTTTCCATGGCTCCAATTCTATTAGACCCACTAGGTAAATGGATCCAGTGCGTGGTCGCGGGTGAAAGGCTTCCTGGGGATCTGCTGCAGGCGCTGAGGATGGCGGAGGTCCGTGCACACGCTGCATCTACTCGGTAACCTTCACAGCAGCAACATTTGCCTCTGGTTCTTCTCACTAAACCAGTTTGGACCCCAGCGCCCAGTTTTGGCTTCCTCAAAATCCCAGTGTTCTTCCTGTGTCTCAGACTTTTGAGTCCCAGTGTTCCCACCGTCCCGACCGTGGTGGCCAACTTCCTCCTGGTCCAGGGACAGAGAGCTGTTCCACTGACCTGCTCCCCATCTAGGACCTGCAAGCCTACAGGAGGGGCCCCTGCAGGCCTACAGGAGGGGCCCCTGCAGGCCTGCAGGAGGGGCCCCTGCAGGCCTACAGGAGGGGCCCCTGCAGGCCTACAGGAGGGGCCCCTGCAGGCCTCCAGGAGGGGCCCCTGCCTGGGGCTTTTAAACGGAGGCTTTTGGCTTCTGTTACAGCCACGATGAGGCTCTTCGCAGGGTTTTTCCTCACGTCCAGGGTTAGGGGCAGGTCCAGCTAATATGTAAACCTGTTCAGGCCACCGACCACCCAAATCCTGCCAAAACACGCCGGGACGTTCAAGCTCCGCCTTCTCTGCTGTCCCTCCAAAAGTCTCTTAATCTTTACCTCTGCGTTTCCGTGCACCAGCACGAGGGCGTCCTTCACCTTTGCATCATGTAGTAGTTCTTTAATCTGCACATCTGGACCACAAAGGCCCAATAATCTGTAAATAATCTGCTGAGGAGGGAGGGCTCGAAAATTGTTTCTTAAAGCTTCTCTGCTTCAAAGAAAGGGTTGTTGTATCCATGGTAACCAGACATTTCTTCGTGGAGACTGGGCTTGAGGACTGCTCGGCCCGTCCTACCTGCTGCTTCTGTCCACACACTAATATCTGTGACGGAGCGCTGCACGTGGACACGTGCACACGCCTGACCTGCTGCTGCGGTGGCTTGAGGTGACCCGTGCGTGCTGCGTGCGTTTGGGCTTACGTGCGCGTGCACGCAGGCCGTGGGGCCGCAGCTTTTTGATTCCTGGTTGGGTGGAAGCGGGGGAGGAAGTGAAAGATGGCTGCAGTGACAGAGCCAAATGTGTCAGCTGCATGTTCCATCTCTGGGGCCGAGCAGCAGAGAGCACTTCTCCCTTCCTCTAATCTTCTCTAAGCTGGTTGTTGTCTGCTGCACACACGCTACGATATGGTGAATATTAGAGAACAGACCTGCCTCACTCACTTTGGGGGGGTGAAAGACCGCTCCTGCACCGGTTCACCAGGGTTCCAGTTCACCAGGGGTCACTTGGAGCAGTTCTTTAGCAGTACACACGTGTACATGTTGTATATTAGCTCATTAGCTTCATGATTGTGTTTTAGAAATGTAGTATTGAGGTGTTGTGTGAATGTGTGCAAGCCTGTGTGGTGTCACTGCCTCTTCCATGTGTTAAACTTCTGGTCTTGGCAGCATTTAGCCAGAGGAACATTGTGTTCTCACAGGCCTCAGAGGAAGGTCAGATGGGTCTGAGGTCAAGTATCCCCCACATAGGCACATGCGTAAGGCCTTTGGAGGTGGCTCACTTGCTAATAAAGGATTAGCGTGCTCAGATTAAATGCATACTCCTTCACTGATTAGCGCTTTCTCTGCGGCCTTTCAGGCCGCTCTAAACTTTACTCCGTCTGGAGCTGGATGGTTGGAACCTGCTGGTTCAGACTGCCCAGCAACAGAGATCAGCCTGTAATCACCCCCCCTCCCTGGACGCTCAGATTCATGATGCTTCTGGTCTCCCGCGTATATAAACGCACAGCTAACAGCCCATTCAGCTTTTTCTTGCTGAAGGAGAGATTCAGCTGGACCTTTTGCAGAGAGATTGGGTGAATTTCTCTTCACTTTCCTCCCCGTGACTCCTGCTGTATCGACGAGTCACGTCCCTTTACTGATAACGTGCCACAGCATTCATTAATAAACACTTATTATGCCTTATTTGTGTCATTCAAATGCTATAAAGACACCAGTTTGGCACAGTCTCCACACACCTTTCCATCATAATGCTACAATTTAGTACAGTTGATTATGTAGAAGTAACTCCAAGGAACTCCTCGTGTGCCCAGAAGGCTCCAGCTCAGGCTCCAGCTCAGGCTCCAGCTCGGGCTCCAGCTCAGGCTCCAGCTCGGGCTCCAGCTCCAGCTCGGGCTCCAGCTCGGGCTCCAGCTCGGGCTCCAGCTCGGGCTCCAGCTCGGGCTCCAGCTCCAGCTCGGGCTCCGGCTCGGGCTCCAGCTCGGGCTCCAGCTCGGGCTCCGGCTCGGGCTCCAGCTCGGGCTCCGGCTCGGGCTCCAGCTCGGGCTCCAGCTCGGGCTCCGGCTCGGGCTCCAGCTCCAGCTCGGGCTCCGGCTCGGGCTCCGGCTCGGGCTCGGGCTCCGGCTCGGGCTCCGGCTCGGGCTCGGGCTCGGGCTCCGGCTCCGGCTCCGGCTCCGGCTCCGGCTCCGGCTCGGGCTCCGGCTCCAGCTCGGGCTCCAGCTCGGGCTCGGGCTCGGGCTCCGGCTCCGGCTCCGGCTCGGGCTCCGGCTCGGGCTCCGGCTCGGGCTCCGGCTCGGGCTCGGGCTCGGGCTCCGGCTCGGGCTCGGGCTCCAGCTCGGGCTCCGGCTCCGGCTCGGCTCCGGCTCCGGCTCCGGCTCGGGCTCCGGCTCGGCTCCGGCTCGGGCTCGGGCTCCAGCTCGGGCTCCAGCTCGGGCTCCGGCTCCGGCTCCGGCTCGGGCTCCAGCTCGGGCTCCAGCTCGGGCTCCAGCTCGGGCTCCAGCTCGGGGAGTGGGAGCCCGAGCATCAACCTCCTCACTCCTCTGCAGTGGGAGTAACGATCTGCGACCCAAAGGGCACGTTAATGAGCTGCACTTGGTGCTATAAGCCACTCTGACCTACTGGTGGAGGGAAAGGACCTCCAAGCCACTGGTATTTAAGTGCTTCGGGCTGTGGGATCTTCATGAGGAACGTTACCCATTAATAGGTTCATCCTCTTCTTGCAGTATTTGGTCACCAGCATTTGAACCAACCAAGGACAAATCAAGTATCTGTGTTTGCAGGAACACCCAGGGTCAAAGTTCAGCTGTCACTCATTCAGTAACTCCTCTCTTTAACCCTTTAACTTTATGAGTAACGTGTTGCCCGGCTGTTTCCTGCTGAACTCCAGCCAGGATCTGTAAACTGAGAATGCAAGTCTCTGAATAAATATTGACCTTTTCTCCACTGTAGGTGTTGGGAAGATGTCTTCACTCATGATGACACATTGTTTTGATCGTTGTTTTTACTGATGTGTTTGGTTGTTTCCAACAGGGTGAAGAAGGACCTCCCAGTCTGGAGTATATCAAGGCCAAGGACCTGTTCCCCCAGAAGGAGCTGGTCAAGGAAGATGAAGGCCTTCAGGTGAGCGGAGCTGCAGATCCTTTAGTGAGCACTGGGCTGATGTGGGCCGAGGGTTGGGGGCTCACCGGTGGGCACAAAGGAGGGACCGGGAGGCAGGTCTCCTGAGTCCCAGAACAGAACCCAATAAAGACGGGACCATGAGGGGAACTCTCCAGGTGGTTAATAGTGGATAAATGTTTGTTCGGCAGTCTTCCGTCACATGATTTACCCGAGTTCAGCCACAGCAGCAGGTAGTGCACGTGAGCACGCCGGTGTGAGGAAGCCCCAGATGGGCCCCCAGGAGCCTGCCGTCCTGCCCCTGTCTGCAGACAACAACGTTGTCTTTTTGGTCCTGGAGGCCGCCCCGAATGAAAGGCGACACCGTGTTTTCTGCTGCACTGCCGGTGACTCACGCACCTACTTTTGGAGCGCTGCTTGTGCGGGGCAGCTCCCAGCCGGAGCAGCGTGGGGGCCCCACCACATCAGCACGCAGCTCCGTGGCCTCCGGCGCTCATTCCATCCATTTCTGTTGTGCACAGATGGTCTAGGAAACAGGCTCTGTCTTCAAATGATGTTTTTTACAAACTGTTGTGTATCTGTTGTGTTGGTCAGGCAGCTTCTGAGTGTTGGATACGAGAGATTCCACTAATCAAATTCCTGGTGCAGGGTGTCGGGGGAGCTGCAGCCTATATTTGGCTCAGTTGCTGTCTGAGTGCAGCGTGCTCCAGTTCCCAGGTTAAGCTGTCCTCTTTCGCTCATCACGCTTGTTTTCCTGGCTCACACACATGTTCCGCTGCAGAGGGGCCACAACAGGTGGCCCCATAGATGGCACGGGGACACCAGGCTGCTTTTGCTTTTGCTTTTTGTTGTTTTGGAAAATTGGGTTTGTGAAAAATGATTCTGGAGATTGGTCAATAACCCCACAGATTACTCTGTGGCTCATTTTGCATTCTGCACATGCTTTATTATTAGTCGTTAATGTTTTTTTAAGTAAGCCCGATTCTCCTACATCTTAGCATAATCCCCATCTGCCCCACTGCGTCCTCCTTTAACATGCACCACTGAGGCCTCCTGTGTGACTCAGCAGTGCATGCTAAAGCTAAAGCTAATGCAGGGGGAGGTCATGTTGTCTTCCAGCTGTTTGTCCTGACTACTGTCAATGAGACGATGTGTTGCAGTCCCCCGTTACATTTTTATGAAAACAGCACAAACGCAGAAAGCAACATAATAGGTCGTGTTGAGGGATAATCAGCTGACACAGCAGAGCTCACTTTTATGAGGATGAGAGGGAATTGTGGGCATTTAAGAGTTTCAAAAGTGATCTTTCATACATGCTAGCAGGACTTCTTTTCTGATATATGCTTTACTCTTACTGATCTGATTCTTCTGTGTACACTTCCAATAACAACGCAGCTGCTTCTTAAAGCTATAACACCATTTATCTGAGCGGCCTGTGGCAGGTGGGAGGAGCCTCTGGCAGGTGGGAGGAGCCTCTGGCAGGTCCCAGGAGCCTGTGGCAGGTCCCAGGAGCCTGTGGCAGGTCCCAGGAGCCTGTGGCAGGTCCCAGGAGCCTGTGGCAGGTCTGTCCCGGGAGCCTGTGGCAGGTCAGAGGAGCCTGTGGCAGGTCGGAGGAGCCCGTGGCAGGTCTGTCCGAGGAGCCCGTGGCAGGTCTGTCGAGGAGCCCGTGGCAGGTCTGTCCGAGGAGCCCGTGGCAGGTCTGTCCGAGGAGCCCGTGGCAGGTCTGTCCGGGGAGCCGTGGCAGGTCCCAGGAGCCTGTGGCAGGTCTGTCCGAGGAGCCCGTGGCAGGTCTGTCCGAGGAGCCCGTGGCAGGTCTGTCCGGGGAGCCCGTGGCAGGTCCCAGGAGCCTGTGGCAGGTCTGTCCGAGGAGCCTGTGGCAGGTCTGTCCGGGGAGCCTGTGGCAGGTCCCAGGAGCCCGTGGCAGGTCTGTCCGGGGAGCCCGTGGCAGGTCTGTCCCGGGAGCCCGTGGCAGGTCTGTCCCGGGAGCCTGCGGCGGGTCCGGGGAGCCCGTGGCAGGTCTGTCCGGGGAGCCCGTGGCAGGTCTGTCCGGGGAGCCCGTGGCAGGTCTGTCCCGGGAGCCCGTGGCAGGTCTGTCCCGGGAGCCCGCGGCGGGTCCGGGGAGCCCGTGGCAGGTCCCAGGAGTCTGTGGCAGGTCTGTCCGGGGAGCCCGTGGCAGGTCTGTCCGGGGAGCCCGTGGCAGGTCTGTCCCGGGAGCCCGTGGCAGGTCTGTCCGGGGAGCCTGCGGCGGGTCGGGGAGCCAGCAGTTGTAGCTGGTGGTGGCAGGCCCAGTGTAGCACCATGGCATTTGGAGCCGTCTCAACATCTGTGGCTCAGGTTGTTGTTTGGGGCCCAATTCCATTAACGTAGGGTTCTGGCTGCTGCCGAAGCCTGTGCACGGCTGGCTCTGTAATAAAATGAGTAAAGGGGAGAGCTTTAATGGGCACTTTGGGATCACTCCCCGCTGTGTCTTCACAAAGCTGCCTTTGTAAAATGATGCGGTGCTAATGGGACAGCAGCACGCGCGCTGTTGCCATCAGCACCACTTTGGGTCTAGTAGTTTGGGTCTCACTGTCACTCAGGAGTCTGCTTTAAATCTGTGACAGATGGAGGTTTTCTTGGGGTCAGTAACATTTGCCCTTCATCCAGGTTTTACTATTGTTCCCACATTGTGTTGGATCACCTTTAGGACGGGCCGACGCCGCTCAGCGTCCAGGGCAGGCTTGTTTCTCCCAACAGCAGATAGAATAAAACCAACAGGGGAGGTCTGTGTGCATCATGTTTTCCCTGCTGATCCTCTGTTTTAGGTGCCGTTCCCAGTTCTTCAGGGGGAAGGGGTTGAATATCTTGGCCATGCTGATGAAGCCATCATTGCCATTTCTAACTACAGGCTCCACATCAAGTTCAAGGATTCTGTCATCAACGTGAGTATGAGTGCCATCACACGGAGGAGCGGGGATGAGGCCTTTAAACCACCGCTGCTGTGCCATGAGAGAAGCATCAGGCAGTTGTTGTGTGTCGTCGTAGCGTTTCCAGGCGTCCTCCACCACACACACCAGCGTGTGTAGTATTCAGAGGGTAGATTCCTCAATACTGCAGCCCACATATTTGCTCAGGTATTAGAGCTCATGAGTGGCCGGTGCTCTGATCTTTAGGGCGGGGAGGTTTAATGAGGGGCCCGGCCTCCGCTGGCACCCGTGACCACCAGCTCTTTCCGACTGACGTCGCGCCTCGCCCGTGGACAAACGGCCCGATTGTTGCCTTCACCGGCAGCAAAGCCAACCCTTCCTTCCAAATCCCTGTCAGTTTTTCCAGAATTCTGAAAACGTAGTGAGGAATGTTGTAAAAGAGGGGCCCGTCCTGCCACCAGGAAGAACCAGTTCAGTGCAGAGTTCTGTGTCTGTTGCCTCCTG